>NW_024082458.1:0-25000 GCF_003009895.1 Hyaena hyaena
TTCCCCTCTCACTCCCCGTAGAGGGTAGAGGGGGATCGCCTCCCACCCTGGAGTCTCCGATCCCGGCCCGATTTTATCTTCCCCGGTTCGCACTCACGTTAGAAGGCTCTCTCAGTGGATTCTGCGTCCTTTTTTCTCCCAATCTCTCAGGTTTTGTAAGGTTTCCAATGGCTTCAGATCTTTTCTGTGTGATGTATGGGCGCGAGTGCAAGTACGGAGCTCCTTACTTCTCCGCCATCTTGCCCTTTACTTATCAATATTTAGCATCAATATTCTGTAAATGATCAACCTAATGGTGTGGTATGACAATGGAATCTAACTTCATTCTTTGCTAAAATTATGGCGGCCTTCTTGAGTCTATACTCTCTTTCCAGCTCCTATCTTCGGGAAACTGGCTGCATCAGAATCTCTGCCCTTGAAATTTCAGAGGACCCTCAACTCCCTTATTGTGCGTATGATTACTACAAACACCATTGTCTGAACTAGTCATTTCTCTCTTTCTCTTTTTGAAACTAAAGCAGACTCATCAGATCAGTTGCTTTTTATAATAGCCCCTCTTGAGAGCAAACATTAAGCAAATGATACGACTTATGGAGTTGTAAAATTCTGGAGTTTTTGTCATAGAAGTCCAGGTGAAATTCTCTACTCTGTTACATATGTCCATATGTGTTTCCCTATATGATACCTAAACACTGAATTGTATAGCATAACCTATTGAATAACACAACATGAAGTTATAACATACTCAAAGCATGATATAATAAAAGAAAAACAAAACTTATTTCATCAGAGTAGAAAAGACTAACCTACATGACAGTAAATTTCAAACATGACATTAAATAAAAACAAAAAAGTTCCTGTGTGCACCTTTCTTCCAACCTCAGAGCTCTAACTTTTGATCTGTGTTTCTATCTCTCAAAATAGTGATGTCAGGTTATTCTATGCAGAATATTTTCATTGTAAGATCAGTATTCATTCAGAACTGAGAAAGATAGAAGTAATCAGAGATGTAAGTGAATGATTTTTATAGATCTTTTTGTTATTAAAATTTCAAATTGCATTTTTTCCCAGTTTTTATTTAAATTCCAATTAGTTAACATTCAGTGCAATATTCCTTTCAGGAGTCAAATTCAGTGACTCTTCACTTACGTACAACACACAGTGCTCATCACAAGTGCTCTCCATCACCTATCTAGCCCACTTCCCACCCACCGTCCTCCATCAATCTTAAGTTTGCTCTCCATAAGACTCTTTTATGGCTTGCTTCCCTCTCTCCTTTTTGGGTATGTGCACCCTGATGTTTATTAATTTTTTTTGGAGAGAATGAGAGAGACAGAGTGAGTAGGGAAGGGGCAGAGAGAGAGAAGGAGAGAGAGAATCCCAAGCAGGGTCCTCATTGTCTGCATAAAACCCTATGCAGGGATTGAACTAACAAACTGTGAGATTCTGATCTAAGCTGCAATCAAGAGATGGACACCTAACCAACTGAGCCACCTAGGTGCCCCAAACAACATTATCAAATTGCATTTTTAAAGTTTATTTCTTTATTTTGAGAGAGAGTGAGAAAGAGAGAGCACAGGAGTCGGTGAGGGACAGGGAGGGAGAGAGAATCCCAAGCAGTCTCCATGCTGTCCGCGAGGAGCCAGATGCAGGGCTCCAACTCATGAATGGTGAGATCATGACCCACAAGCCAAAATCAAGATTTGGATCCTCAACGGACTGAGCTACCAAGTCACCCCTAGTTGCATTGAATTATAACCCCATCATCACACATATTCTTTAAGCAAATATAAGCGTTGGCCCCTTCAGTTGTGAGTTTTTACCAAGTAGAGGAAGAATGTCCGTGAATGTCTTTATGAGTGAGGGGGTCTGACGCCAGCTGAGAGTCACAGGAAGAGCAATATCAAGCAGCTCTCACGCCACAGAAATTTCATTTTCTAAAATTACCAATTGCTTTGGGTCCAGGTTAAGAATGATATTAACTTGTCTGCAAGTGGCAATCTAAATGGGTCAAGTCCAGTTGCTGCTGAATGTAATAGCACCTGTCCTTAGACTGGGATATCTAGGGAATAGTGCCATTTAGAGAAATGGAAAAGTGAAATTGAAGTGTAAGATGACGTGGTTCTCACTCCATGCTTTATTCACACTGGCAATTCAAAAGCCTCACATTTTGATCTCTTCGGGCACAATACCACTTATATTCATTCTCCCTCTGTGTGTTCAGGCTGGGGGTGATGGGTGGCGATGCATTATTTTAAGTATCTATTTCCATGGCCTGTGAAGGCTTACGATAGAACCCTTTGAAAAGGAACCGAGAGACAAAGCAGATTAGCTCTCCCTGCGAATGCCTCAATACGCAGTTTAAAGAGTATGTTTGGTCCACTGCTGGCAAGCTATTTAATTCCTGCCAACAACGAATTCTCTAGGATGACAGCAGGATTTGTCAGTGGCTGCCGCTTGACAAGTTGAAGGGAGAGAGGTGCAAGAAGATAGAATGAAACACGCAGCAGCGCAGCCTTGGAAGGGTCAGCACCGTCATGGGGTGCAGCATGCCAGGCGGCCGAGCCAGCAGCCAGACAGAGCCGTTTTTTGGAGCCAAGATAGTGTGTCATCCGTGAGAAGAAGAGGAGCCATTGCTCAAGCTGATTTTGAAATGTCTTATCTTAGAACTCATAGCTGCTAAGGGCACACCGAGGTCTAGCACAGTGAATGTCACATAAAAATTTAAATTACAAAAAGTCCAAGGGTTCATATTTGGAGGTGAGGAGAAGGAAAGAGAGAAAGAGCAAGGAGGCATGCTTTTCAGAAGCATGGAATATTTGATTGGTGTGCACCCCGGAGTGAAGGTGACATGAGGGGCCATGCTGCTGCTGTTCTTCTAAGGTTTCTCCACCCCCTGCACCTGCTGCATTCCTAAAGTTCAAAGAACTACAACCAGCCCCCCCCCCCTTACAGTATCTCTCCTAAAGTCATGCCAACTATTTAAAATCGTTTCACCCAATGCTGAGAGAATAAAGTGACTGACATGTTGTACTGATTTCTGGTTTAGCCACTTTATAAACTATTTCCAAGGAAGGTTTTCTCCAGGTATAATTTTTATGCTATGCACTCACTGTAGAATATCAGCTGTAAGTAAGATGAACATGCTGGTAAGCCTACTTATTTCCCTGGAAAAGGGCGAGAGGACTTTGAAGGCATGTCGCCACTGGTTGGTAACTTTCAAGCCACAGGCCACCCTTCCTAAGAAGAGCATTGTGAACATCAGTATCTGCAGTTTGATGGGGAGAATCATGTGAAATGCTTACAACTCTTTATGTGACTTCTGCGTGTGTACTGAAATTATCACCAGATATTATTATGCCACACAGTCATACATGTTTAAAATAATGATTTTTATTATCTCACGTACTTAAAATGGTAGCCAGGCCTGTGGATGAGTGCAAGATGGTTCACTGGGGTAGGGACAGAAAACATTAGAATCCATACTTTTTTAAATATAAAGATAGAGGAAACTGATCCTCATTAATTTTGATCGAGATGGACAATTTTGCCCTATTTTCTTGTGTCCGACACAGGAATGCATTGAGAAATACTGAGTTTTGTAGGAATCAAAATACACAACTACTTGATATTCTTCTTCTTCTTCTTCTTCTTTTTCTTCTTCTTATTGATTTAAATATATAAACCTTAGGGGCTCCTGGGTGGCTCAGTCGGTTCAGAGTCCGACTTTGGCACAGGTCATGATCTCATGGTTT
This sequence comes from Hyaena hyaena, assembly GCF_003009895.1. Lineage (NCBI taxonomy): Eukaryota > Metazoa > Chordata > Mammalia > Carnivora > Hyaenidae > Hyaena > Hyaena hyaena. The sequence goes on from NW_024082458.1 coordinate 3,756, forward strand.
GTGGGTTAGAGCCCTGCGTTGGCTCTGTGCTGACAGCTCAGAGCCTGCAGCCTGCTTCAGATTCTGTGTATCCCTCTCTCTCTGCCCCTCCCCTGCTCATGCTCTGTGTCTGTCTCTCAATAATAAATAAACATTAAAAAATATTTTTAAAATATATAAACCTTAAGTCTGAGACACAATAAATGTTTTATTGTTTTATTTAAAGCTTATTTATTTTTAAAAAAATTTTTTAAATGTTTTATTTATTTCTAGGAGAGAGAGGGAGAGAGAGACAGACAGACAGACAGCGTGAGCAGGGGAGGGCCAGAGAGAGAGGGAGTCACAGGCTCTGAAACAGGCTCCAGGCTCTGAGCTAGCTGTCAGCACAGAGCCCGAAGTAGGGTTCCAACCCACAAACTGCGAGATCATGACCTAAGCGAAAGTCAGACGCTTAACCGACTAAGCCACCCAGGCGCCCCATCTTATTTATTTATTTTAAGAGAGAGATAGCAAATGAGGGACAATGAGGGACAGAGAGGGAGGGAGAGAGAATCCCAGGCAGGCTCCATGCTGTTAGTGCAGAACACAACACAGGCCTTGGTCTAATGAATTGTGAGATCATGACCTCAGAGGAAATGAAGAGTTGGTTGCTTAACCTACTGAGATACCCAGGTGCCCCTGTTTTTTGTTTTTGTTAAAAATCAGATCTGGATAACAAGTATTTCATGACTCATGTCTTAGCAACTCAGTATTGATTTTAATAATGTAAATATTTGATTACTTAATTATTTGATTAATTAATTAATTTGATTGTCAGTTCAAAAGATTGTTTTGCCTACAATAACCTACCTTCCTCAAAAAATTAAAAATAAATATAGTTTTTAAAAGAGTTTTATTTAAGGATAGCTGTTTCTGCTGTTCAAATGCTGTTTACCTTGTTCTTTTAGTGACCTGCTTTTTAAAAAAATTTTCTTTAATGTTTTATTTATTTTTGATAGAGAGAGAGACAGCCAGACAGAGCAGGAGCAGGGGAGGGGAAGAGAGAGAGGGAGACACAGAACTCGAAGCAGGCTCCAGGCTCTGAGCTGTCAGCACACAGCCTGATGCAGGGCTTAAACTCATGAACCACAAGATCATGACCTGAGCCAAAGTCGGACTCAAATGACTGAGCCGCCCAGGTGCCCCAAGGTCCTGTCTTTTTGTCTGGTATCTTCCACATATGTTGGGTAGAAATGTTTACCTTTACAATAGAATTATTTGTGGTTTTCAATTTTTAGAAACATTTCATTTTGGGGGGTACAAATTTCACTGCTGTTACCAAAATGGCTGGGTTTTTTGTTTTGGTTTGGGTTTGGGTTTGGGTTTTGGTGGCGGGGCGGGGGGGGCTGTTTGTTTGTACTCTTATTTGCAAAGGGAAATGCAATGAATGCCCTTGTTTCTTCTTACATTGACGTTGTGTTCCTGTTATTAAAGTGAAAACAATGGTTCTAATAAAAAAAAAAGCAGATTTAAAAGAACTTTTCACTAATTAGTTCAACAGTTATTTAAATAGAAGAGTTAAATATACTTATCTTTTATTCTCAGTGGGAGCAATTTAACCTCCAGGAGACAAGCTGTTCTCAAACCTCATATTATTAGGTTGCCAAATTAACAACCAAAAAAAATATTGAACTTAACATTGTAATAAATTCTCATATCTGTAACTCAAGAGTGTGGCTAACTCCAGATTTACTTTCAAAGTTGCCCCAGTCGGCCTCTTTTGGAAGCTCTTCTCTGATAGTAATATTCTACCCACCTTTCCTGCACACTGTGGTTGCTATTTCCAGGGCATGACTACCTGGTACCTTTCACTCCTGAAGAACCTTCCTTACAGAGCCCCTGGAATCTCAGAGAGATAGGGTTACATTTTATTATCCAAAGAATCACAGTTATAATTAGAATTTCATGGCAGTTATGGGGGAGAGGGTATCAGGTAGGTTAATGAGAAGCCATGCTTCAGGCTTGGAGAGCCTTCAAATTATAGCTCGTTGGAAATCCTCTCTTGTATAGGCCTAATTCAGAGAAAGGGATTTAATCTAAATATCAAGAGAAAGTTTAGAAACATTTTTATAGCATACAAAATTTTTTAAGATGTAAAAGACCTTATGAATTACCTAATCTAATCTCTTCTTCGTATGACAAAAACCCATAATTCAAAGAAAATGATTTAAAATTATCGTTGTAATATTTATATAAAAGACTGAAATTGTAAAATATTTATGGAATACAGTTTATATGTGAGTAAAAGCATTATCTAAAAGAATAGCTGTTATGAACATTTCCAAGGTGAAAGAATAAAGAAAAACAAAAATTTCTCCAGAAATATAATATGTATTCAAAGCTTGCAAATAGATTTTAATTTCAGGTCATAAAAACCTTAAAAAATGTCAGCGAGTGCCCATGACAAGAAAATAAAAAGGAGTCCAAACATCCATTATATAAGAATAAGAATGAGCAAAATCAAATTTTGGTGCAGAGAAAGGACAGAACAGAAAGAACGTAATTGGAGTTGTGCACAGAAAAAGTTACCCAAGAGATAAAAACAGATCTAAGTGAAGATAAAAATCAACTACACAGATCTTAATAACTCTTTTTGTCAATGAAAGTAGAATCCCAAAAGAGAGAGTGGAAAGTTGAACAATTCATTGGCTGGCAATAGAAGAAAATAAAATGGGAAAACAGCTAGACAGGGACTTAGATGTTATTTTAAAGTTAATGCACTGTGAAAAGGAGCAGAGAAATGAAGAGACCCAGCATCGCTGTAATAACCAAGTTCAGAAAAGTTGGTAAGAAAATTCAATGCCTCTTTTTCATATTCTATACACAGAGGAAACAATCTGCCAAGAAATTTTTATAGTAGGTTTGACACAGAAGACTCTAAAAATCAGATGAACTGGAAAACATCATTAGCTAAAAAAAGGAAAAATGTAATTATGTAGCAGACTCATCTTTTTAAAAAGTGGAGAAAGAGAAAAATGACAACTTGGAAACACAGTGGGACCATTTATAAATGCTGCTGTGGGCATGGGCAATGTCTTCTTTTGAAAAATGTTGTGTTTCTCGGGGCGCCTGGGTGGCTTAGTCGGTTAAGTGTCTGACTTTCGCTTAGGTCATGATCTCGCAGTTCGTGGGTTCGAGCCCCGCGTTGGGCTCTGTGCTGACTGTCAGCTTAGAGCCTGGAGCCTGTTTCAGTCTGTGACTCCCTCTCTCTCTGACCCTCCCCTGTTCACGCTGTCTCTCTCTCTCTCTCCTAGAAATGAATAAAACATTAAAAAAAAAAAAGAAAAATATTGTGTTTCTCTTTCTGTAAATGTATTCCTATATTTTGAAGGGTTAGCTTCCTTCTCATGACTCTGGTAAGTCTTCCTAACTTTTCTTTCCCCAGTTTCCTAAGTATGTGCCCATCCTGTACCACACTCTCAGAAGATCAGTTTACTTCTCTGACCTCCTACTTTGTTGAGAAAATTGAAAAAAAAACCTTAGGCTTGAAATCTCTTTATTACCGTCCACACCATTTTAGACTTACTTATTTCCACTTGGCCTTTCCTCCAGTATTCCATGTTCAGCTGACAGGTGCACTTTCTTTTTAATTTCAACAGCTCCAATCTCAACCTTGATCCCATTCTTTTTAAAGTTCAACAAGGACTTGGTCTGTAGATTGACCAACATGGCCTTAATGTTACCTACATCTTGACTATGCTTTAGAAAGTCTTCTTCCTGTCTTTAGACTCCTGACTTCAGTTTTCTTTAGGGCATTTACTTTAGAAAACTTAAAATTGCACATCTTTCTCTGCCCCTTAGAGAAGCAAATACTTTTAAAGTTTCTTTTCTGTTTGGGGCGCCTGGATAGCTTAGTCGGTTAAGCGTCCGACTTTCGCTTAGGTCATGATCTCGCGGTTCGTGGGTTCGAGCCCCGCGTCGGGCTCTGTGCTGACTGCCAGCTCTGTGACTCCCTCTCTCTCTGACCCTACCCTGCTCACACACACTCTCTCTCTCCTAGAAATAAAAAACATTTTTAAAAAAGTTTCTTTTCTGTTTACAATGAGGAGTGTCTTCTACAAGAACCTGAGAGCCATCTGTTTGGGATGTAATCATCGTGGAATCCCGGGAGCGCTGGACCTGCCGGAGCCGGCCTCCGACAATGGAAGACAGATCCCATCTCCCAGTTTTATGAGGGAGGGTAGAAGATTAATTTGAAAGTGCTTTGCTCCAAGTTGTAAAATTACCTTCTGCCATAGAGATATGAGAATGTTTACTTTTCCTCTGAGTGAAGCCTGTGGTATCAGATGGCCTGTGGTGTCCCCCACTCCAGATCTTTGAAAGTCTTTGTTTGTTTGTTTGTTTGTTTGTTTTTCCAGACTGCAACTCAGACTGAGTTCTGGTTTGTCTCCACCTTGGATAAAGTCATCCTTGTCTCTTTAACTTTGTCCAGTGCAATTTTTGCTTTGACAAGTTATCTCAACTGTTTCCAACATTTAAGAACTCTCCCTGTTTTCTGGGTTATTTTAATACTTAATAACATGCTTAGCTGTCCTATAATCCCCAAATAACCCACTAGGTCTCTAGTTGCTGACTTATTTTTTTCCTCTATTATTCAGATTTCTTCAACTATTTATGCCCGCTCACATATTCCACTTAATTTTCTCACCTATAATTTACTTCTTAAATTACTGTACCATCATCATTCCATGGTAACTTTTCTAGCTTGTAAACCCATAAACTACACACTGAAATCTGATAAACACATCATTAAAGCGTTGCAGTAGTTATTGTCATTGACTATTTCCTCCTTCTTGAAATTCTTCTCTTGGTTTCTGTGACAACATGCTAGCTTACCTTGTCTCTCTTCCTTCCTCTTTACCCACTGTGTTCTAACCCCCTTTGTTGGATTCTATTTTTCTGGCCATCACTTTAATATTCCTAATCCTTTCCTTCTTCTCATATTCCACTCACACTTTTAGAAAGCTCATCTCTATCCCATAATGCTGATAGCACAAACACCCCTTCTGACTTCCAAGCTCAGATATCCAACCACTTACTGGACATTTCCACTTGATTCTTCAACAGGCTTCTCAGACATAATATGCTAATTGTCTGAACTCACCTTTCTTTCATAAGGTGCCTTTCTCTCGTTGTCTCCTATCTCTGAGGGTGGCACAAAGATACATGTGGTCTCCTAAGTCCAAATTCTGTGAATATCCTCCACACCCCCTTTCTCTTTTGTCCTACACATCTAAATAATCACCAAGTCCTCCTCTATAAACCTCCTTAAAAATGAATCACTTTCTGGGGCATCTGGATGGCTCAGTCTGTTAAGTGACCAACTTTATTTTAGCTCAGGTCATAATCTCACCGCTCATGAGTTAGAGCCCTGTGTTGGGCTCTGTGCTGACAGCTCAGAGCCTGGATGGAGGCTGCTTCAGGTTCTGTGTCTCCACCTCTGTCTCAGCCCTTCTCCCACTCACACTCCGTCTCTCTCTCTCAAAAGTAAATATTTAAAAAAAACCTAATCCCTTTCTTTCTGTCCTTTTAGTTAACACATTCATCTTTTGCTAGATCAGTTGCTAGTAGGAAATGCTATCTTTTCATATGGGTTTGAATCCACACCCTATCTGTCCTCCACTCTTGTAAGAAAGAGATCTCTCTAACATATGTATCTGATCTTTGCTTTTACCCGAATTAAATTGTCTCAATGGCTCCCTGTCTCATACAGAGTAAAGAGCAACTTTTTTTGGAAGACATATTGAGCACGTGTGACTTGGATCTAGTTTATTTCCTAAATTTTATCAGCCCCACTCTTTTCCTTGCAATTAAGCAATATTGATGTATTTGGTCTTTAAACTGACTGTTATTAACAGCTCAGTTTATTTTTTCACAAAATTTGTCCCCGCTATTTGTTAAGACTTGGCTGAGGTATAATCTCCACAGGGTAGAGTTTATCCCAAGCCACACCACACTCCTACTTGATGACTATTTAGTCAATGTCTGACATAAAGAAGGCACCAATGAGGTTAAATTAAAATTAATAAAATTATGAAATATTATAATGCAACCTACTTTTAAAAATCTATATTTATAGTTCTTTAAAAAATTATGCTTATTTATTTTTGAGAGAGAGATAAGGGGAAGAGAGAGGGAGACAGAGAATCTGAAGCAGGGTCCATGCTCTGAGCTGTCAGCAAAGCCCGATGTGGGGCTCAAACTCACAAACTATGAGATTATGACCTGAGCTGAAGCCGGAAACTTAACTGACTGAGCCACCCAGGTGTCCCATATATTTATAGTTCTTTTAAAGCGCTGAAATATTAACTGGGAAAAGCAAGAAAAAATGAGAATGAATTTTCAGGGTAGTTATAACACAGGTTTTTTTTTTTTCTTTCTAAGTTGAGAAGATATATAATGTAGCAGAGTTTGATAAGGACCCTTTTGAAACCCTTCCTATGCTGAGGAATATTTGTGAAATAAGTGCATGTCAAAGTTCTGTCAGAAAGCAAGCTATATCTTGTTATTTGCCCAATATTTTAAGATGATCACACAGTTTCTTCAATTCCATCTAGAGCTAATTTAATGAGAAAATACAGAAGCTTCCTCTCTCCCTTTCTTTTGCTAAAGGGCAGATCAAGGAAGTTCTAATATGCTTTTCAAAAATATACATTTTAGTTTTTGCGGTAAAACTTTTTCAGATATCCTCACCTTGTACATGTCAGCTTACATTTTGGGATCAGTCACGTTTTCCCTGGCAAGAGAATAGATAATGGCAAGATAGTGAGTTTGTACTAATTACATCACATTATGGGTTGACAGATGCTAATTAATTGAACTAAAAGCTGTGGGTACCGTGATTTATGTACAATTCTGTAAACGATGCATGAAAATATACCCTTTAATAACATTTACTAAATATTTACCATGCACCTGGTCTTCTTCTAAGTACTTTGTGTGAATTAAGGTACCTAATCCTTGGAACACCTCTTTGAGACAGGTGTTATTATTCCCTTTCTTTGCAACCCAGGAAATAGAAAAACAGAGTTTTGGACACTTGTTTAAGGTCACACAAGTAGAAACTGGCAAGTAGAAAGTGGCAAGTGGCTTAGCTCAGAACACGTGTTACTGAATTTTAAAACTCTCACTAAATAAAATATAATGTTCTGGTAACTTTTTAATTATATTTCTCTTTATACTATTCAAATATTAATAATATACTTGATGTAAAAATTCTTTTCAATTTTGGGGACTCAGAGGATCTATCCTGTCTTTATATCATGCGTTTTCTTCCATAATACATATTCCCATCTTATGTTTTCATTATCCTTCCCTATTGTTTTTGCTACGGTAGTTCTCAAATGCTGACTTGTGTTAATAATATCATTTATTTAACTACTTTTATATTATTTATTAAGATCCATTTTTTTAAGATCTTTGAAAATATCAACTTATTTAACCTTTATAACACATCTATTGATATAAAATTTTTTTAATGGCAGGTGAGAAAACAAAGGCAGAGGGAGGTTAAGAAATATTTTCAAGGTCATAGAGCTGGTAAGTGGTAAAGCTAGCATTTGAATTTGGGCATTCAAAAAGATCCAGAAACTATATGTTCCTCATTAGGCTACATTCCCTATGCTTATCAGTGTTTAAAATCAGAGTTTTCCATTGAACCTAATCTCCTTGAACAGTATGAAATCTCTTGTTTTTATTTTTGATCTATTAGCTACAGAAGACATATTAAGAGTTTTAGTATTTAATTAAATTATTCTCATTTTATACTTGGAAAAGTAAGATACAGGTGCAAGTTGGCAGGCAACAGAAACTTAGAATCTGATACTTCAATTGTTGTAAACCATCCTCCAAACATCAGGACCTTCTGCAATATCCATAAGACAACTCTTCTGAAGCCCTTTCAGAAAAAAAAAAAAAAAAGGATAACCTACCAATACTTTTGGGGGGCAATGCCTAGTTAGAAGTTTAGAAGACATGCCAAATTCACACGATTAAGTCATCACTGCGCTGAGACTAGAACGGGGGTATTAATAGAATTGCTAATCCAGTTGCAACAGTTTATACATGTTGTGGGCTCACCTTGTCCCATACCCTGTGCAAACTCCTCTGTATTTGCCAAAGAATAATCTCAGCTACTGCACGATGGCCACTCATTTTGCATCCCTTTGATACATCCAGGAAACGAAGACTTGGAGAAATTAAACAATGTTAGTTTCCCAAGCAAATGAATTTTGTTAGCTGTTAGGTGGAGGACCCCAGATTTTAATTCATTAGGTTTGTGTCTGGAGCCACCTTAGAGGTTGCCAAAAAATCAATTTTTACTTTTACTATTAAAATTTTATGTTGGCTTTCCAAAATGCCAGCAATGAATCCACAAAGGAGTGCATATTGGAAGGGAATGCTAAAGGCAGAAAAAGAAATGTCTTTGATATTTGCTGAGGCCACATTTTATAAAATTTGTTCATGGAAATTTAGATTGTTACATCTTGATATTCACCACAGAAACTATGAACATTGTTACTAGGGTAAAAGGAAGTTAGAAGGTAATGAAGTTAGAAGGTAACAAAGTTAGAATGTAATTTGTAGTTGGGGGAGAAACAGCCAGTGATTAGAAACCCTTTTTTTTTTTTTTTTTTGGTCTGTGGACATGTCTCAAGATAGAAGAAAATGAAGGGAGGTAGCATAACAAGGTCAGGGGTAGCAGATGTATCCTCCTTGCTGTCATAGAGAGAGAGCGACAAGTGAGGAGCTGGCCAGAAGCCCAGAAACTAAAGGCTGACACTCCTAACGTTATTTCATAGCAAGCCTAAAACCGGCACATGAATGAGAGGCCTCCACCAGGTAAGCAGAAGAGGCAGCCCACAAAGTGACATGGCCAATAGTGGTTCTATGATCACTTATATTGCAGCAGAGTGGGTGACAAATATGAAACGGTGACAAGAAAGGACACAAGGAAAATCAAAAGCTTCTATTTGCTACACTGAGCTTTTAGGGCCATGAGAATTTTATCCTTTTTAGTTTATTATTTAAACTTTTTCCCCCCTAAACCTTCTTTGTCCTTCTTGGATAGCATTCCTCACTCTCTGCTTATGATTTCAAAATTTCTGTCTTTCTCTACAGCCATGATGAGACAATATCTGAAAACAAATGACATTTTCATGGCTTCCCTGTTCAACTTTTTCATATTTAGCTTTCACTGTGGGGCTGGCAGTTCCTCCTCTTTTCCCTCCACCCCCTGGGGCAATGGTTTATGCTTGGGCGAACTATTGTATCTAAACGTAGTTATTTTGAGTTTCATTTCCTTACACTCAAACTCCCTGTAAGTTGGGGGTAGATGTTAATGAATTGATATATGATGCCTCTTGGGCAACCCATCTGCATTGTAACTGGTGCTTTTTGAGTGCCTGATTCCATAGAAGAAAACTGTAATATTAACATTACAAGGAAAGAGACTTTTTAGGGAGCATCTTCTCAAATCATGTCATTCTGGTCTCTGCTCCCCAAAAGTACTCCCTGCCTCTAGTACTAAACCTAATACTTGAGGGGCTCATTTACTGATACTCCCAAGTGTTCACTTAGCAGCTGCTAAGCAGGTACTATTCTCTACCTACTATGTATCAGGTACTAAGCTTGGCATTAGTGTAGCAAAGAGGAAAAAGACAATCCCTGTATTCAAGGTGATCAAGGGTAATAGGGGAGACTAATTCATAATTACAAAGGCTATTGTAATATGATGACAGAGATAAGCATAGATTGCAGGGGCTTTAAAAAACAGGCACTCAGTACAGGTGACAGACAGTGGCATAGGGAGCTGCAGAAAAATGACAGAGGACTTCTGGGGGACCTGCTGTCTGAATTGTACAAGTATCAATTTGTATTGATGTATTCAAGTACAAGTTAACACAAAAATAAGTAAAAGAAGGAGGAAGCAGGCAGGAAAGGGGAAGGGAATGTAAGAGACAGGAAATGGCATTGATAAGAAAAATCGAGGCGTGTGTAGAACTGTTGGCAATTCCCTGTAAAAGCACATCCAGAGTGAATATGAGAGGGATAAGGGCCAAAGCTGGAGAGGTAATTATGGGCCAGGTAGATCCAGCTTCTCAGAAGAGAACTTTCCTTGAGTTTTTCCCATGTTCAAAAGCTTAAATTTGAAAGACAGACTTCAACATAGATTAATGGATCTTCAAGGTATATGTTAAGCAGTTCTTGTATTGATGGCCATCGCATAATGACTTACCTATGTAAACTACCTTCTTTCCTCTCTTCAGATTGCTCCACCGTTTTTAATCTCCTTTTATTTACTCTCAGAGATGCTGACCCTCAGGAATGAAGAGTGCCTTGGGAGCTGAGGATTTAAACTTTGTGTTGAAGTCCCCCCCCACCTCCCTCCCCTATCTGAATCAGAGCTACACCTAAACATACAGACCTTTAGACCTGATTTAAAAATTGCATATGCAATTGTCAGGTGTCAAATGTGACATCTATCTTAAGGGATCTTATATAGGCATATACCACGGAACTAACAGAAGTATGGTCTTGAGCAAGGCAGTTAAGCTTTAGAGACTTCAGGATTTTCTTTAATAAAATGAAACAAATGTAAGTATATGTAAAATAGTGCACTACCCTCTCCCTAAAGTCTAGGAGTATATTTGAAGAACTGTGATGGATTTTATTTTCCAAATTGAAAATTTCTTTGTGAGATAAATATTTGAAAATATTTAATATTTTTAACATATGTATAAGCACATTTTGTATTATAATTCTAATTCACTTGCACAAGCTTAAAGTACTATTAAAATCATGTGTTTTTAATGAACTGTGTTTTAAAATTGGTTACAATATTAGTTTAACTACATTTAAAAATATTAATTTAGTTGTCACACTTAGAAGAATATATACTCACAACATTTTTTTCCCATTTTTAAAGGCCTCGTACTTTAGGAATGCTGAATTAACATTAAAGAGAATGAAATCTAAATCCTTCATTGATTTGACCTAAGAAGGCTACCAAAGATTTACCTTAACATATGCCAGAAGAGCATCCCTTATTTTTCACACAGAAACTAAAAAAAAAAAAAAAAAAAAAAGTTAAGGTACATGGCGTCTTATATGAACTTTGAAAATGCTGAAAAATTGAATTTTACTTTTGGACACAAATGTCCTTGAAAAAAAGTAATTTCCATTCTTTGTTTATCTTTTCACATGACATAATAATTTTAGACATTTTCCTGGTCCCTCCCGTTCATTTTGGCAAAGAATGGAATTTAAGTTCATCCTCATAAATTTCCTCAGGGACCTAACATATATAATCACTGTCAAGATATTTTGATAGATGACAGTTTGGAAAGATTAAGTGATTCATCTAATGTGACACAATGAAGTCCCTGTGCAGAGCTGAGAATGGATTTCAGATCACTGGGGTAATCAGAATTAAGAAATCTCTATCTTGTATTTCAAAGTGGAATTTCATGTTCCCGGAGAATTAAAACATTTATTATAAGCCATTTGTTGAATATGGGCTGTTTCGTTGATACTGGGATCCATTCCTAGATTTTTCTAATAGAATATAAACACTCATTCTTTATCCTTAGTCAATTAAAACACACTAATATTCATTATAATGTTTTTTTAATATGATAGACATTCCTTGCTGACTAAATGTGGTCTATGCAGTAAGAAAACCTTTCCCCTAAAGACATAGTTTCAGGCTCCACCTCCTTGCAGCCTCTGCTTCTGTCCATTTTTTAACAGTTTGTTTAATTTTGAATGTTTTAAGTTTTTTTTATTTGAATACATGAAAATGTTATTTTGTCATCTAGCCACAGTACCTACTTTGCTATGTATGGCTATAGAACTATGAAGTAAAATACAACCAGATTCCAACTAGACTGAGTCAACCCTTTCAGTTAAAAATTAACAATTTATGGGGCTCCTGGGTGGCTCAGTTGGTTAAGCATCAGGCTCTTGATTTCAAATCGGGTCATGATGTCATGGTTTGTGAGATTACGCCTTACATTGGGCTCTGTGCTGTTAGCCCACTTGGGATTCTCTCTTCTTCTTTCTTTCTCTCTCTCTTCCACTTGCACTCTTTTTTCCTCCCTCAAAATAAGTAAATAAACTTAAAAAATAAATAAAATAAAAATTGACAATTTATCCTAAACAAGTATTTTTCTGTATAAATTTTAATTTTTTTAATGTTTTATTTATTTCTGAGAGAGACAGTGTGAGAAAGGGAGGGTCAGAGAGAGAGGGAGACAGAGAATCTGAAACAGCCTCCAGGCTCTGAGCTAGCTGTCAGCACAGAACCTGACGTGGGGCTTGAACCCACAAACTGTGAGATCATGACCTGAGCTGAAGTCGGATGCTTAACCAACTGAGCCACCCAGGCACCCCATACTTTTCTGTACAAATTTTAAATGGTAATGGCTGCACAGATTCAGTTGAATGTAGTTTATTTAAGCAATTTAATATTGTTTGAAATTAGCTTTTCCAGATACTTAATATTATAAACAAATGGTGATAATCATGGATGCGAATGAATTGCCTTTTTTCAGGACTATTGGCATGTAGCTGGTACTTAATACATTTGTTGAGTGCAATAATGAATGATAAAAAGTAATAATTCTTACCTTTTCTGTTTTGGAAAACAATGAACTGAGAACATATTGGAACTACTTAATAAACATATCTGAAAAGCTCTTGAAAATGTTTTTAATTTGATTTCTATTGTAAAGTATTTGTCAAATTTCACAGGAGCCAGGAAAACAATACAAAATGAATATTTGCAGTTTCTTTGATTAATTGTTCTTCATTTTCTCAAAAAAAACAAAATAGACTATATAATTTATAGATAGATTCCTAGATAGCCTCTATACTAATTGTTTTTTTAATGCTTATTTATTTTTGAGACAGAGAGAGACCAAGTATGAGCTGGGGAGGGGCAGAGAGAGAGGGAGACACAGAATATGAAGCAGGGCTTCAGGCTCTGAGTTGTCAGTGCAGAGCCTGACACAGGGCTAGAACTCACAAACCATGAGTTTAAGCTGAAGTTGGATGCCTAACTGAGCCACCCAGGTGCTTCAGTCTCTATGCCAATTGTAATGACATGGCAAAAGAAGAGTTAAAGGTATAGGGTGACTTTTCTAAGTGTAACCACTACTTTTTTAAAAAATTATTTTTAAATTTTCTCTTTCTGCTGGGTCAGTTAGTAGGTAGTAGAAACATTTTCTCAACATCCATAATGCTAACCTCTAAGTTGAGAATAAGGTCCTTCCTTGATCACTTTAATGTCTTGGGTTAATGTTTAAAGCACTTAATTGTTTAATTATTCAAATGAAATTTTATTTATTGCATGTGAAATGAATAGGTATTGTGCTTGCCTAAAAACTGCTCATTTACTCATCCGAACATATTTAAAGAACTCCCACAATGTGTCAGGCCCTCACCTCTGCTTGCTGATTTCATAATTATCTCCTGAAAAATTTAGATAGTGTTAATGTTGTATTTTAATTGGGGAAAAGAGACATAAAATGAGTATGCTTCGTAGCAATTTTACATTAAACAGAAATTAATATCACAGTGCATATTAATCCTATAAGTATCATATCCACCATAAATGTTGCCTCCTTCTTATTTTTTCAAAACAAATTTTCATTCAGGTATTTATAAAGTGCTAGGAGAAATTATCAAGCCAGGGAGCAGCTGTGTGGTCAGCACCGCATGCAGACAGCTTGATTTTTTGGGAAGAGAAGACCAATTATAAGAACAAACCATCCTACTTGAACATGACTTACCTACCTCAACTGTTTGTTAGCTGCCTATCTGATGTGTAAAAAAACAAACAACAACAAATCAGAAAACATGACAAGTAAGTACTCTGGGTCTTTCTGCACACGGTATTACCTGGGTTTTTAAAAGTATTTTTGGCCCAAAAGGAATTTTCATAGATTTTAGTAGCTTTCTGGTAAATGGTGACATTTTTAAAAGATATTGGACATTTCAATAGAGGTGCAGATGAAATGAGATTGACCACTTTCCATGTACTGATGCACACACAGAAAAGAGGACTCTAACCTTCAAATATCAAAGCTGAGAGTTGAGATAATTGAAGTCTAAAACATTTTTGAAGGACGTGTATACTATAACTTCAGATTTCCTTATTTGGTCTCTAATTACCAGACTAAGGGTCACCTTTCACACCTGAAAGGGATTATGAGCATATAAACGTCTTTTCCCAGAAAGGTAATGTTGAAAATAGAGATACAAGAAGAGCTGAGATAAATTAATTGATGGCGGGTGCGCGTCAGGCTGTCAAAGGAAGTTAGAGATCTTCAGTGTAACATTTTGAGAAACCACTTACTGGAATGCTTAAATGATTGATCTGCTCTAGGATGACATTTTTCTCATATTTTTACACTTTTACTGGTAATAGAGACATTTAATGTTTCTTGTCAATTTGTTCCAATAATTGTGTGGCTGCAAATTATTTGTTACATTGCCAGAAAGTCATAGCCCTAGGTTTTTTTTTTTTTTTTTTTTTTTTTTTTTTTTTTTTATTTTTTTTTTTTTTTTTTTTTTTTTTTTTGTCTTCTTAATCCTAAAGCAGCCCTTAAAGGAGAAAAAAGACCCTGCATGGAGCAGCTGTAAGGACCTCATTCTTGGAATAATGTTGGGGATGTAACCTCTGCCCTGTGCCATTAGCTTTTTGAAAGGAATTAACATCTCCTTCTCTTTGGACAAAGAGTGTGAGAGCACATTTTTTCTTTCTTTCTTTCTTTCTTTCTTTCTTTCTTTCTTTCTTTCTTTCTTTCTTTCCTTTCTTTCCTTTCTTTCCTTTCTTTCTTTCTTTCTTTTCCTTCCTTCCTTCCTTTCAGAAGATGCTCCAAGTACACTGACCTGTTCCTTATTCGGAGTATTTTTCTGTTTCCTCTCCATCTTTAACCTTTATCCAACCCTTTAACTTTTATATGCAAGATGCTCATAGTCATAAGATTTATATTTTATGCCACATCAATTTTTTGTATATTATTTCTACTCTTGATAATAATGTTTTTATATGCATATATGTATGCATATGTCACTATGGTAACATTCTTTTAAAAAAATTTTAATGTTTACTTATTTTTGAGGGAGAGAGAGAGAGAGAAAGAGAGGTGGAGGGGCAGAGAGAGAGGGAGACACAGAAGCAGGCTCCAGGCTCTGAGCTGCCAGCACAGAACCTGACGTGGAGCTTGAACCCACACACTGTGAGATCATGACCTGAGCCGAAGTCAGACATTCAACCAACTGAGCCACCCAAGAGCCCCATTATGGTAACATTCTTTAATGGAGAGCCTGTCTTGACTAAATGAGTTTATCTGTGTGTATCTATATTTCTCTCCATGTTGCAAATTCCTCCATAGAGGAAAATCTCTCATAGTTCTCGCACTATCTTATGGAAATAGCTCCTGAAGGGATATTGAATTCATCAAGAAAGTAAAATATATATTTTGTTATGTCTCACTTCTGTGACTTGAACCAGTCCACACATGATTTCATGTTTGAGCTTTAACATCTTTATAATTATACTTCTAAATTATCTGCTCTCCAAAATCCCTTTCTCCTGTAAAATTTTATGACACTGTTATTCTAAGGAAATTTCAAAATATATATATATATATATATATTACATTGTGGTCAGGAAGGATAACTCTTGGAGAAGGGAAGTTGGTGGGTAGAAAGAGAGGTAGATTAATGTAGAATGAAAATGTGTTATTGCATAACATAAAATCAATATACCTTTAAAAGACTTTCATGCTCATACTATTGCCCAAGAAGGAGGAATTGGAAAACTTTTTGTGGGACAAGATATTGAAGTATTTAATAAAAATAAAAAAGTTCTGTCTCAAAAGATCAATATATTAAGACGGAATTGTCTTTTTCAGTATGATTTTGCCATTGGCTATAGCTGTATTAATTATTAGACATTGGTTATGGGTTTATTATTAATTTAACATAGAGATGGTTGGGGTCCATTTTTTTTCACTCCAAAAGTCACAGATGACAAAGAATATTGAAGGTCAAAGTGTAAGCATTTATCGTATGACAAATGTAGACTGAGTCATAAGAGAGACATGGTATAGTGCAGAAAAGTAGACTGGACAGGGAAGGCCCAGGTCACACGGGGTCACATCCACATTTTATTGGATAATGGGTCATTTCCAGGTTCTATCAGATAATGGCTGCATTATCTTTGGAAAGCTAAGTAAAGGCCTGGCTTCAGTCTTCTTCTCTGTTAAATGATGATAAAAAATATCTATTTCATAGTGTTATTCTGAGAAGCAAATGCTATGTCAGAGAAGCTTAGTCAACTGCTTATTATGTGGTAAATGCATAGTAATTAGTGGTTTACAAACAAATTTAGAAAAGAATCAAGCTTTAAATACACTAATATTTAAAACCAATGTCTCAATTCAGTTATGATTGGATTTTTGTGTTTACTTTTTCTTGTATTTGTGTCATCTGTATAATGGTGGTGTCTTTCTTTTCTGTCGAAGTCCAGCTCAGCCGGTCCAGGGGTCTCTGAAGGATGGATGGTGTCAGCGAGAGAGAGTGAGAGAGCCCCAAGATTCTTTCTGATCACCAGGCAGGCATCTCTGTCCTGTCGGTTTTGATGTCTTTATTTATAGGTCAAATGGTAACATGACATCAGAAAATGGAATTTTTACAATGGATAATTCTCTGTAATAAGATACTTTGTAAAGTTTACAGAAACAGGCTTTACAGAAGTATTCTTACAGAACTACCCCAATTATAGTGAGGTTGAGTAAATCTTACAACTAAGAAAATAACAGGGTGTTCTAGTGAAAAACAGGATAACATACACATTTGTTTAAGACAATAATGCTAAGATTAAGTCATAGGTTAAGATAGCCTAGGAGTCATTTGGTCTGGGTCACAAGAGGAAGAATGTATTTAAGCTGGTTAATAACTTTTTGATTTGATGCTGAATGTGTAAACACAATGGGGGCCCTAAATGTGTCAGCCTTTGTATTTGGGTTTATGTCTTAACTACTCTTATCCATCCTCATCACAGCTGCCAGTGTAAGGGAAGGTGTTTGTGGAATGTAGGCCTTAGGGAAGAGACTGCTATACATCACCAGTTAGCAAAGGTATATGTAGTAACTTATGTTCTGCCCTTATCCATTTCTTCTCTCTATATTAGGTTCTTTGACTCTGGATCAGACTTAATTGTCCAGTTATATTCCTTATGGCACCAGAGAGCCAACCATACCTTTAAAAGTTTAGCTCATTTCCAATACATAGAATAGCCTCTTCAAGTGCATTTACCTTTGTGTCTAGTTTTTTGTCTATGATTTCTTGAATAGCTAGGGCATGAGAGACATTTTTGGTTAGTTGATTTACGTGTTAAGCTGTATGAACCTCTTGGACTAACACAACAGTAGAAACAGAATTGTACACGTAAAGGTCAATCTTTTATAAGTAAGGGTCATTAGCCTGTTCGTAGCTCAAGGGAAAGTATCAAGGAAAACAGGACCTGCCAGAGACATGATGTCTGCTCCCATAATCACGAAAGAAGAAGTTCCTACAAGTTCCTTCACAAGGTGCCGTCATCATTCCAGGGCCAGAATAAGGGGACAAGTCACTCTCAATACCAATCAACAAGGTGCTTCAGGGGTCAGTGCTCAAGCAGAAACAACTGAGTGG
Source organism: Hyaena hyaena (assembly GCF_003009895.1). Lineage (NCBI taxonomy): Eukaryota > Metazoa > Chordata > Mammalia > Carnivora > Hyaenidae > Hyaena > Hyaena hyaena. Next base: position 21,480 of record NW_024082458.1, read on the forward strand.
GGGTAGATATCGGTCATCATCTGCTGGCAAGAATCCTTGCAAACCTGCCTTAACATCACAAGGAGTTTTCTCAATTAGTGAGTTCAGAATAGCTCCCAGAACTATCATAAAGTGATGGACTAATGCAGTCTGAATGAATTTTCAGTGATGCTGCCCACGTTTACGTGAAATGGAGAAAATTTTGAACTCAGTTTCAATGTGGAAGTTATCCTCTGTCAAAACTTATAGGGGAAAATAACTCTTTCCCATCAATTTGGTAAAAAAAATAAGATCTATTAATGACTAACTAAAATTCTTGAGAATGTATCACATGTCAGACACTATGCTCTTTATATGCGTTATCTCATCAAATCCTCACAATAATTTTTCGAGTTAAGAAAGGGCACTCTGCCTCCCACAATGATGCAAGCCGTGAAGTTTGGAGAAGTTCAATAATTACAACAGTTCACAAATCCAGCCAAAGGAGGCCGGCCAGGACTTGCATGAGACAGTTTGACACTGGAGTCTATGTACTTACGACTTTTCTATATTGACATTCCAGAAATTAGCCCTGTGGCCTTACTACTATCCAAAATTTTATTTTGCCTTTGCTGTATCTCTAACCTATCAAAACTTGGACAAGTTAAATGACTGCACAGAGCCTGAATTTCCTAATCTATAAAGAGCAATCACATCTAATTTTAAGGTTGTTGTAACAATCGAATAAAATAAAGAACATGAATACAAAATGCTTAACAATCTACCATGTGTGTAGATTGTATGATAATTAAGACCATCATCTGAGAACCTGGACAGGGTCATATGCCCTTAAAAAGGGACAAAAAAAGGGAAATACAAATGGAGAATGAAAGCAACAATATATATGTCATTGGGCATTTTCTGCAGCAATGGGGCAAATAGCTACTTATCAATGTAGCTGATTGATATAATGGTGTATTTAAATATAATGTCTCTCTGTAAAATCTAATATAATGTCTCTATGTAAATATAATATCCCTTTAAAAGCTGAACTTAGAGAATAAAGAAATTCTGATATTACATAACAATGATTTAAGTACTTGATACAAGGGAATTCTTAAACTACCAAGAAGCTAATGAAGCATTTTGAGATCCCCAGAGGGAAGATAGTCAAACCTGGAAAATGGGAAAGAAAAAGGGGATCTGGGCTAAGATAAAGAGATTTTCATAGTCACATTTGGTCAAGTGGTTCTACCACCAAACTACCAAATGACAATATAAAAATTCAGGTCATAATTCTTGTATTGTATATATAAAGCTATATAAACCAATAGGTACTGTACTCTCTCACTAATTTTCATTGTGCTGATTCAGAACCCTTCAGGTATTATTGTAATTTGTTATAAAGCCTCCAAGACCATCAACACTATGAATTTACCTATTATCCACAACATTCAATGAGCTTTGTTATTAACAAAACCCAGGTGTAACAAGATTTCATATCTTGAGGCTGAATTAAGAATTTCGTAATATGGGGAACTCAAAAACTTGGCTACAGAAAGACAAGAAGAAGTATCTCTAAAGAACCTCGATCTCTTTCTTTGCCTACAGTGGCAATGAATAACATTTATAATCAGTCATGAATCACTACTTAAAATTAGTGGGATATTCAACATATATGTTTTGGTACATGTCTTAGAAAATCAAATAATTTTGGACTTTTTAATAAATAATATATTTATTAAAAATCATCAATTATTTTGTTATTAAAATTTAAATTAAAGGGTGCCTAGGTCGCTCAGTCAGTTGAGTGACCTACTCTTGATTTCGACTCAGGTCATGATCTCATGGTTCATGGGATCGAGCTCTGTGTTGGGCTGAGTGCTGACAGAACAAAGCCTGCTTGGGATTCTCTTTCTCCTTCTCTCTCTGCCCCTCCTCTGCTTGCTGTCTCTCCATCTCTCTTTCTCTCTCAAAATTAATTAATTAATTAATTAATTAAAAAATAAATAAATACTTTTTTAAAATTTAAATTAAATTTATGGGTTACATGTTTGAAACATTGATAACCTAAGATCTTGAGGTTATAAAAAAAGGTAAATTATAATATGTTTTTATGAATTATAATTATGTTTCAGAAAAATGGGGTAGAAATCCAGATTCCCCTTAGAAGAATAAAAGATATGTTACATAGAGAAAGATTGAAAGAACCGTGAATCTCTACATATTGTGATATACAGCTTACTGAATAGAGTCTTACGTGAAGAACAAATTTGTTCACTTATAGGAGGGAAATGAATAATGAGATTGGGGGTGATTTTGAAACCAAAAGAAAGGAATTTAACCTTTAGCAGGTCCTTCACTTGGAGTGAAAACGTAGAAGAATCAAACACACATCTGTTACAGAGAACATCTTTCTTTGTTAGCATGCACATCAGTAATTAGGGAGATACTAACTTCAGGATAAAAGTTAATTAACTGTGAGATCAATACCTAATGCTGATTTCACTTTTTACATCTCTCTAACAGCACCAAACCAATAAAAAGCGGTTACGTCTTTTGAGTAAAACTTATCAGACCAAAACCTCAAAGTGAGTAGATTCTGAGACTCTTGCCAGGAAGGAAAAGGTGTTAAGTTAGTAAAATTTGGGTGTTTACTAATATCTAAGCAAAGCTAAGAAGACTATATGAAAAGGCAAGTTATTTAAGTATATAAATATTATATCCTTTAAAAATTTGTCACAAATAAGAACATTCAGTATTTCATAATAGTGCTTGTATATAGATAGACTTTCAATCAAATTTATTCTGTTCATTTCATGGTCAGAATTCTTTTTCAGGAGTGTATAGATGACATCTTCCTTCTCAACTGTTGAAGATATTTCTTATTTTCTAGTGAAGGAAGAATTTGGTCCAGTCTTGGGTCTGTATCAGAGGAAGTTGGAATATCCTTTACAATGCTTTTTAATCTGCTTGGCAGAAATTTTAGTTATGAGAGCTTTTTTCCAAAGACAGTGGCAGCAGGAAAAGATCTGCTTACTGACATCATCCAGTACCCATGTCTCAGGTGTCTATTAAAGAATATTGATGTCAGAGGCCAAACATTAACCATCCTGAAACCTAGTATGAACCTGAAGTGTAAAATATAGTTAAAATCATTCACTTGCCTTATTTCTCTCCCTCTGAACCGAGGACTTGGCATTCTTCCCCCAAAGCACAGTACCTGTGTTTTCATAATAACTTTTCTTTGTTCCAAGCTAACTGCTTTAGAAACACTGTTACATTTTTCAATTTTGATATAGACCCAAGTTAATAAATGGAACGTACTTAGAAGACTGTCTATCACATGGTAAGCACTTACCACATGTATACAATAATCATAATTCCTATTATTATTATTTTTAAATTTATATTGATTAGTACATAACAGTCTACATAAGATGGGGTGTGTAACATTGGATATATGGGGAGCTGGGCACTGGAAATGCAACACAGAATTTAAACAGATATAGGGCATCTGAGAAGATGGTGAGTGCAGCAAAGTTTGAATCTTCCAGAATCTT
>NW_024082458.1:30000-95900 GCF_003009895.1 Hyaena hyaena
GGTTAAAATTTTAATACCTACTTCTCAATACTGTTCCTATATTCTGGAAGAGCTTGGGTCGCCTGTGACACCTAATGAGAAAATCAGAAACATGTCTGCAGATCAAGCCTCTTCTTGTTTCCTGAGGTGAATGCTGAGCCCACAGTGCTGCCAGTCTCTCACTTAACTCCTTACATTTTCTGTGACAGTCCCCTCCTCTCTGACAGGTGTATCAGCATTTCCGCGGCTGCTTGTGCTGATAAAGCTTCCTGAACACACACCAAACAGAAGTCACTCGGTGACATGTTCAGCAGGGCGCTCCGAGAAGGGGGTCTGGATTAGAGGGACGGTGTCCGGTAGAAGGCTCCACGAGTCAGCACAGCAAGTGCTCGGTTCAAAACGGACATGTGGGGGCAATTTTTCTCTTGAACCATGCGGAGCAAGTTGCTAACCCCAAGAATTGGTTACTGAAAGAAATGACTTTAAATTACAATGGAAATATTAGGTAATAAAGCTGTTTTTGCTTTTGTTCACAGTAATCTTAAACACACACGCACACACAAACTCTCATACCCCACACCCTGCAAAAACAGACACACGTAGACATGCACACATGTACCTAACATGTCATTCCTCCAAAAACATACACATACACACACCTTCATACCCCACCTACAAAAATAAACACACATAGACATAGACACACCCTAACATGTCACACCACCAAAAACACACCCCCCCTCATATCCCACACCCTACAAAAAACACACACACATAGACATACACACACGTCCCTAACATGTCACACCTCTGAACACACACACACACACATATAGACACACCACACCCTCATACTCTCCAAACCCAAACCCAAACCCAAACACTTGACTCTTCTACCAATGAGAGGAGGGGCAGGCAGAGGTCAAGGGGCCTGGAAGGGGAAAGATAACAGTAGCTGAAACCTGAAATTATACTGTAGGCATTTCAGTACAAATTTGACGTTTTTGACTTCTGTGCATTTAAATTCAGAACGACCTGAAATAGCTCACATTTGAAACTGTGATCTGTCGAATATTCTTTAGCATGAATGTGCTTCTGATCATTTCTGGAAAGCAGGTTTTGATAGACAAACTGCGCATACTGAGGGCCTAAGGCTAAAGGGGAAATGAGAACAGGGCAGAGAGAGAGGCTGCTGGGGCATCTGAAGCAAAGGCAGCTAATGCAGTGATTTGTCCTGGGGTCGGTGCTGGGTGGAAACCTGTGGACAGCACCGCGAGCTGTCCACAGGATTGCACCAAAGGTTACCCAGAGGATACTGAGCTAAAGAGCATTTTTGTACTTACATCAATGTGGTGCTGGAAAGCTCACTTTGGTCTATATAAAACTAGAACTTATTGGCTACCATGAAGTTAAATGAGACATTCTAGACCCCAAATCTAGACAATCATAAATTCCAAATTCTAAATCCTTTAAGTCAATCCCTGGCTTAATATTTTTCATCTTTAAAAATACTAAGTGTGAATTAGTTTGTCTTTGAACTTGTAAATTTTAGTACCTTTTTTAATACGTAGGTAGCGAGAGTTGGTGACGGAATGCTAAAAAGTTTTGAAAAATTAAAAACAAAAGGTTATGATAAATGTAGACAGGTTGACCTGTTTCAAACTTTAGCATGGATTAGAAGGGTGCATATCACAATGCCTTATGCATGATGACTTGATCTGGACATGTATGAAGATTTTAATTAATGAGATCATCATTAAGGAACAACATCTCCACTTACTTTCTTTCTCTGGTTATAGATGTTACAACCTGAGCTTCTGGATGCCGTTCTCCCTGATATTTTAAATGTTGTTCCTAAGGAACAGTGGAGGGGAAAATATTTCTTTGATGTTCCATTAGCTTGAAACTTATTTTCTCTTATTCATCTGATAAAGACAATATCCATTAATCTAGAGAGCATTTCTGGAAGGGCTATTTGTTCGTTCATATTTTTGGTTGTAGGAATTAAAACAGGACAGATGGAGGCCAAGTTTGATTACAAAGTGCTTAATATTGGGCTATTATGTCTGCATTCATTGTACACCAGTGTGAGGTGGTTTTCGAGTTTATGTTCATTAACTTTTACTGCAGCAGAAGACAAGAAAAAAACTAATATAACAAACCTGAGATCTATAAAATTATGGGTTTTTTGTAAGGTTGTGAACATTCTTATCTAATATCTGTTCAAAAAATGCTTAGTGGAAATCAGTAAAGGGAATCACAGTGATGAGTAATTGTATACTACATTTGGTCAAAGTGTTTGTTTTTTTTCCTAATTGTTTCAGGTCAGACTCTGCCTTTATTCTTTATGATTGCAAAATTACTCTCTTTTCACATTCTAATTTTTTGGCTAGTTCATATTACTCATCTAACGTTGTATAAGTGGAGGACAACTCAAGAGAAAAATATTAAGAAGCGACCTCTAGCATAAAATGGCATCTTGTTAATGGTTCCTAAAGTGTTGGATTGATTGATTGATTCATTAATTTATTCAGGAGGCAAATATTTACTGAAGACTTACTCTAGGCCAGTTTCTATGATTTGGAGATGGTGTGAAAAACAAGACAGGCTAAAATATTTTCCTCAGTGCATCTTAATCTGCAGCAGGAGAGGCAGACAGTAAACAAATTAGTCTATAACTCCCAAATTTCCATTAAAATATCACGGAACCAGGGAAGAAGAACAATGAAAACTCATAACATAGAACATTAAGACTTCAGGGAAATCAGCTTTGAAAGAAATTTTATTAAGGTTCAGATTGATACTAAAGGAGAGAAAGATTGCTCATTTCTATGCTTCACTTCAGGAAATAGCAAGCTTGGCTGCCTATATTAACCCAGCTAAGACACCTCCTGCCCCCCCATGATATTTGCCCCTTGGCCCAAAGACCCCATGATCTACCCACCAGTCATCTGGGCAGACAACTTCTCACTGCCTCAGTGATGTTTCCACAAAACTCAGCTTCCAGTCAGTGGCTGCCACAATTCCCTAGTAATTTGTCATGCAGTATAAAGGTGCTAAAAGTTTTTTTTTCAGTAACCTGGAGAACTGTGAGTAAAAAACAAAATTAGCACAGAGCTATATGTTAACATAATGTTAATTGTGTGTGCGACAAAAATAAAACCAAGAATCTGTAAATATTCCAACGCTTCTTCCTCCCCTACCTTCTAATGAAAAAGAATCCTGTTAGGCCTTCTTTGTGTGTGTTGGTTTGGAACATGGATGATGATCAAAACGTAGAGAAGACCAAAGTGTTTGATTATAGGTTAATATGCTGCAAACAAGAAAGAGTAGCTTAAATGATATTTCTCTTTCCTGTCAGAATTCCGAGGTAAAGGCCCTGGAGCTGATGGGTGACTTGCCGTGTTCAACTTAAGACATCTACCTTAGACTCTCCGGTGATTGCTATGAACCACACCATCTCTCAGTTCACAGGGAAAGCCCTGAATTGTCTTTGGAGGTGTAGCCATGAAGTGGTCTCACTTCAGTTTATACCAGCGTGGTTAGAACTTTGTCACATGTTAACACAAAGCTGAAAGGGAATCTAGAAGGGGAAACACTATCGGTATGGTTGTGTACCCAGCTAAAGCTCAGACATTCCATTCCTAAAGAAGGAAAGGATACATATCAGGGAACAAATAGCAGTCTATACCTTCACCCACTCCTGTGGCTAGCCTAATAGCCATCCGTCTTCCTTTACCACACCTAAAACCCACACAACCACCTCCATGGATGACAATTAAAGGCTTATTCACTTACTACTTTTAAAATGTCAATCTCTTTGTTGGTTCTTTCCACTAAGTCAGTGCGTGGTTCTTGGTGTTTTGGTGGCCTATAAGCCAATAGATAAATTATCTCCTCCTTCTCTCTGCACATTACACAATAATGGAGAAAGAACAAGATAACTTCAATTAAAAATCTCATTCAGAAAAGCAAGTAAAGAGAACACAGAGCAGACACTTGCCCATAGCAATAATCAAATCCTGCTGAGCAAGAATTGGCGTTGTGAAATGTGCTTGGTTAGTTCCTGTTCTGGTCACCAGAGGAACTCCTTTGCTCATTTACTTCTCTGGTCCCTTTGTCCACTTGCTTTTATGGCCACATTTGTGGCGCGCATTGGGAAATGTGCTCTCCTTGAAGGGTGCACAGTCTGCACAGTTTGGGGGCACAAGAGTTGCTCTAAGAGTCAAACAATTACAGGCGTTTTAAACCAGGTTGTGCCTTCCCTGGCAATAAAAAACCCTCCATAACTTGGTAGGTGTATTCAATTTGCTTTCCAGTCAATTCCATGCAAAAGGAGCCATCAATGCAAATTGTGTCTACATAGAGAGGGGTTTTTTTAGTGTTAATTTTTAATTACACTAATTACAGTGTTAATGCTGTAATTGTCATTAGGTAATTTATAGTTGAGTGTTTGACTTGTGAAGTTATTGAATGGCAATTTTATTCTGTTTTAAAAGTGGGTTTATTTCAATAATAGTCTTGCAGAACAGCATCCTTGTCCAGGCTTCTCCTTTTTTCCCCTTCCAGCTTTATTGAGATATAATTGACAGAAAGCATTGAGTAGGTTTAATCTGTATTTCTGTTGATGTGAAACACTTATGTATTACAAAATGATTCCACAGTATTAGTTAACACTCCTTCATTCCATATAATTACCATTTCTTCTTTAGTGGTGAGACTGTTTCCGATCGACTTTCCTGGTAACTTTCAAGTATACAACACTGAAGTGTTAACTACCATCACCAAACTGTATATTAGATTTCCAGAACTTATTCATCTTATAACTGGAAGTTTGTTCCCTTTGGCCAGTACTTCCTCATGTCTTCCTAGGTAAACTTCTTAAACCTAAAATCTGTAATTTATTGATCCTGTGCTCAGTTTTACCCTCTCTCCAGCAGCTTAAAGAACTATTTACTTTATTGGCATACAGTCTGCTTTTCACCTTATCACAACCAACTCCCAGTGCTCAGAAATCTGTGCTCTGATCCACTGCTAATCCAGAGCTTGTGAGAGGAGCACACCACTTCCAGTACAGAGGTCTGCACTGGATTGAACATAGTCTAAAGTTTAATAATATACAGATCTTAGAACTAGCAGCTTACAATAGACATTTCCCCCCCCTTCTCAAATAAATAGTTCAGAAGGAGGTAACTCAGAGCTTCAAGAGCAGTTTTTCATTCTTTTACATGAAGTATCCATTTTGAGAATCAACGAACCAGTTCTCAGTGACACCTAGACAGAGGGAAGCAGGAAAAAAGATAGGAGAGGATGTACCACTTTTCGGGAGCGTGACCAAGAAGTACATCTGGTCCCATCTCATTGGCTATAATTGAGCCACCCAACCCCACAGAGCTACAAGGCACATGCGAAATGAAGTCCTTAGGTGGCTAGTAATGTGGCTATTAGCTAGAAGGTGGAAATTCTGTTGCTAAAGAAAGTGGAGGTAAGACTCGGTGGACATCTGAACCACAGCCGGACTTCATAATGAACAGTCTGGAGTTACCATGAATACAAATTACACAAAAATATTATTAGTTTTTATCTCTGGTGGGAGAATCATGTATGATTTTCATTATATTCTCTATGATTTAGTTAGACTTTATCCACTTATTTATTTTAGCTCTCTACTTTTTAAAATTTTTAATGTATTTATTAATTTTGAAAGAGAAAAGGGATAGAGCTCAAGAGGGAGGGGCAGAGACAGGGAGATACAGAATTTGAAACAGGCTCCAGGCTCTGAGGTGTCAGCACAGAGCCCAATATGGGGCCAAACTCATGAATCATGAGATCATGACCTGAGTTGAAGTCGGCCACTTAACTGACTGAGCCACTCAAGGGCCCCTAGCTGTCTACTTTTTAGATGTTTTACAATGATCATTCTGCACTTGAATAATCCACAATTATTTTAAAAATTCAACGAACTAAATCCCACAACAAGGTATTGTAAGAGATGCCATAATACAAGTTGTCTGCAGACTTACTGCATAAGATAAGCCTTCAAAAGACTATGAAAGAGACACCCTGGCAGAGAAGAGAGAGAGAGAGAGATCGCAGTGGCCAATGATGAAATTACTTTCTTCCTCTTGAAAAATGGTACAGATTTTAAAAAGCCAAGCCGAGAGAAGAAAAAGAGGAAGAGAGAGAATCAGCAACATAAAAGATTAAAAGTTTAAGCTTAGTGATCTAGAGAAAGAAGTTTTGCTTGCTTCACATATCAATAATTTAAATAATATTATTACATGCTATCGCTGTTATTATAGTAGGAAATATTTTGATTATTCCCAGAAATCATGACAAAAGAGGACAATTCCATCTTAGTCATAGTCCAGGAACATAATTACAACAGGAAATTGTGTAACATAGTAATGGCAGAGGCCCTTGATTTGAAATCATCAAAAAACGTGTTGTTAAATTAATGACAAAGAAACTCAATGAGTCTACAGGAAAATATATTTGGGATTTAAACACTTGAAAAATTCCACTTATATTTATATTATGAGAGTATTATTAAAACAAACATTCACATGAAGCTAAGGGATCTTCTGAAACAGTACTTTGGCAATCTTAGAGGTTTATCTCTAAGATCTATTTGAACAATATTAATGCTCTAAAGGGGAACAAATAGTGATTTAAAAAGGAACATTTTTATCCTGGTGCCGGGAGCCACACCAGCCTCGCTGGATGACAGTCACAGTGAGGAAATGGCAGCGTTTGCACAGCTCCTGCCATGAGAAACGAAAACTGGTATCTCCTTCTGCTACTACTGGCTCATGTTGGAAATGAGGCTGCTGGTATTCACCAGGTCTCACAATATTCCAGATCAGACCGATATTCCCCACACAGATTGCTCAGAAGGAAAAACATATTCCTTCCTTTTCAAAAGAGATTTTAGATGAAAGCTCTGTGGGTGATTGTCAAAAGGCTCTTCCTATGGACCTTGCAGATCCAAGTCTTAGATAATAAAGGGGGTTAAGAACACAAGAGTTACAATTGAGCCTGGCCCTGAGACAAAGAGCCTAATTTAGAGTTAAGGACAGATATCCACCCCCACCCAATTATTTCTGCTTGGAGCACCAACCCCCAAGGCATCTTGTGATCAGTATTTGGAATAACTTATTCTGGCCTTGAATATGCTGATTGCACTCTGTGAAGGAACCTATTGTAGGAACTTCTTCTTTTGTGATTATGGGAGAAAACATTGTGTCTCCTGAAAGACCTGTTTTTCTTAATACTTCTCCTTAAACAAACAAGCTATTGACCCCTGCTCACAAAGAACTAACTTCACCCTTTTTATGCTAAAAACTTTGTCTTGTATGCTAAAGATACCTTCCATCCCCATAGAATAAGCATCTAAATCACCTACCTCAATCACTATTGATAGAAGTTATGCAGGAGTCTTCTACAAATCTATGTTCTGGGGAATTCTTACGTATCAAAGGAATTTGTCATCAGAAATCATTGTCTAAGGCAAATGCCACTTCTGTGCCATCCCCCAAACACTTAATTATAAAATAAAGTTGAGCCCCAGTCAGAGCAGAGATGCCTGCCTGGTGACCGGAAAGACTCTCGGGCCTCTCTCATCCCTCCCTTGATGACACCGTCCGTCCTTCAGGGACCCCTGGACCCAACAGGACCCGGCCTCTGGCATCCTGGAAAATGCGGCTATATTTCCCTTTTTGGTAACTAACAAGGAGAATTTACTCTTGCTATGTTAAACAATGAGAGTGAAACGTAATCTGAATGTCTGGCAGGAGCTGTGACATAAGATATTGAGAAGAACAGAAGGGTCAAGTTCTTATGCAGTACAGATGGTCGGGTAGCCCAGTCCATATCAGGAACAGACATGTAAAGACACAGTTTCTGTTATGCTGCCTTTAATAAGCCTGAGATCTCATTACCCTCAATCTTTTTATTATTTTCAATATTTTAATATCTGAGAAAAAGAACATAATTGTCTTACCTTGGGCCAAGCATCTGCTCTCTTATTATTCAGTTATGACCTGAGGGACAGGACCACTGGCAGCCTTGTGTATGAGGGATTCCTCAAGAAGGTGGATCATTGAGAGTGAAACACTCACTGGTGTGTTAGCTGTCCTGCTGGAAAGAAGGCTAATAGTACCAATTCTGTGAGCTAAATTTCCTTTCGTTAGATTTGCAAAATAATTAGGAATGATTACTAAATCCTATAAATGAAAGCATATTGATTTCTAGCAGATCATTACCAGAACTTTTTTCTCTGCTGTTTTTCTTGTATTTTATATACAGTATAAAAGAGAAGTGAAGAGGCCTCATCTGATTAATTTATTTGTCATATTGTCTGATGGTTAGGAATGATGGACTATAAAAAAAGATATAGGAGAATATTTATAAATTTAGGTATTTTCAGATTTGATCAAGGGAGGATTATTTCAATGAAGACAAATCAGTAAAAATAGAGATTCCATTACTATTAATTCCTTGCCTATTTCTTAAGTTAGAATGTGAAAATTCTTGTCTGGTACCTGTATAAGCCAGTTATAGCATTTAGAATGTCACTTAGGAAAAGGAAAATTTCCATTTATATAAAATCTTTATATCTTGCTGAAGAAACTTGAAAATGTCAATTTCATGCAGTACATCCGGGGAAAATCTGTCTAGGGCATAACACCTTAACTGTCACATAGCGATTATAACTTATCTGTGTAAATAGTAACCAAAACTTTGCAGAGATGCATTGTCTATTAAGACAGTAGGTGCTTAGGCATATGAAAATATAGTCACTGGACTGTAGGTCCACTTGCGTAGGTGAAATTCCCTTGACAGATGTTGACCAAGGGGTCAGTGGAATTATTATATTTCTAGTGACAAGACTTTTAAAAGAGACGTTAAGATGATATGGTATATGGTATGTTCAAACATCGTTTTCATAAATTGTTCCTTCATCTACCACACACTTTGGTCACGGGAGAGTAGAGTACATTAAATATAGTCACCTCAATAACATTTGCAAAAGGAATTGTAAACAGAAGGCAATATGAAGGGGAAAAATATAGAAGGAATCATCATTAGACAATATCTTGTCTCCCAAGTGAAACCATAGTGCTGTAATGATATCATAAGTAGGAAGATAGGGATGGTGAGGTGGGTCCAAGTAAGAATAGATCCTTTCTTTAGTTACTTAGTGTAATATACAAATGTATATGGTTATACAAAATTTTAAAGAACAACTTAATGAGCTACTTCATTGTATCAGGTAGTGGGTAACTTTACTTTGTCCGCACTTTGGTTCCAAAGGGAAGAATTAAGATCTAGAATTAAAATCTTAGTTTTGACGATGACAACCTTCTTCCTCCTTAGATTTAGTTGGGGATGCTTCCAAATATGGTAGTTACTTTGGCAAATGAGGAGCAAGAGTATATTTTTTCAAAATATGTACAGGGATGTGCAATTACAAAATAGCTCTTGGATTGACATATAAGTACTATAGTCAGTATCATAAGAGCTTTGAAAAATCTGTCAACATCTAGCATTATATTTATTAATTTATTAAATATATATTAATTTTAATTTTGATTGTACATATATGTGTTTTCTTGCATAAAGAACTACATGATTTCTAGTATGATCTTTGGAAGATTTATGTATGATTCAAGGGAAAAGAGTATCTTTGTTGAAATACATCTTGTACTTATTTGTCTGAAAATAATATGTTTCAAGATAATGAAATTGCTATTGGAATCCAAAGAGAAGATATATTAAGCTTTAAGAAAAGCAACTGGTAGATATTAAGTGGCTTCCCCAGGATTCCAGGACTGGGAAATAGTAGGTAAGCATTTGACCCTAGGTCACTTTGGCTCTCAAGCTGCTTAAATGTAAGATTCACAACTGCAAGGGCATTGCCGTTGTGTTCAGCATTCTACTCCCAGTACCTATCACAGTGTCTGGCCCTCAGTCAGTACCCAGAAAATAAAGAATGGCTAAATAAATAGTTTAAGCACTAATTTTAGTTTAAATAATCTGATAGAATAAAACCGACAAAGTTTTCAAAAGGAACTTTAGAAATGACCAAGGTTTGAGTTTAGTTGATTCATGCAGGAAGATTTTGGCTAACAGGTAGAGTGTGGAAAGAAATATGCTCATTTTCAGGATAGTTATTAAAATAGTGAGCACTGACCAAGGTATTCACAGTCTAGAACTCTAGATTGATGTGTTCTAGACTCATCAATCAGGTCTAGAACTGAGTTCAACATGAGTTGTTATGTGAATATTGGTTGTATATTTTCATTTCAGAAACGACTTGATCGATCCATATCTGATTTATAAACAACCTCAACTACTACTTTTAAGGAACACATGAGCTTTTAACAATGTCCAACATGTTGAGAAGGTGAGATGGGTGGCTGTTTATGTCATTTCGTTTTCGATTGAAAGCCTCTGTCTCTGTCATGAGGGTGCAGAATATCTTCCTGAGAGATGATACAGCTGTTTCCTTGGGCCCTATTTCTTTCACAAATATCCCTATCCCAAGTTTTTGACCTGATTATTTTCTTACCATGTTGCTCATCCATATATGCTTCAGATTAAAAATATTTTTTTCCTGAATTTCTATTCAAGCCATCTAGTACCACAGTTCCTCATCTACAATAATTTTTCTATCCCTTTCTTGAGGGCTATAATCTTTTCCCTAAAATCCAATTCAATAATAGACATCTGGCTACTAGCACATATACCACACACGTACTTCCTGCTTGAACACCTTAAACACATATTTCATTTACTCATTGCAACACTTTTCTGTTTGACCTCTTTCTATCCTATTTAAACTATTTATTTGAACAAAATTGAAATTGGCCGTGTTTGGGGGCTCTGTGTGTGAACATTCATTATCAACATTTGTAGCTCAGGCATTGCCTATCCCAATTACAATGATAGTGTCAAATAGTCTCTCTACCCATATTTCTCTTTTAGGGAATTGGCTGTGTCCTGTGAAATCTGAGATCCAAGAATAACTTTAGGTGGAAAACAAGTGTCAACGACTGTTGAAAAACTCCTGCCCTAATGTTTAACCAAATAAGATGTTTTATTAGGATCTGTATCTTTATGGATTCTTTTTAACAGCTGTAATAAACTCTTTCAAAGCAATATGCTATAAGAGATCAAAGAGCTATGCTCAATTAGAGCCATTCCTTATTAGCCATAGTCAGAAAAGGAGTAGAAAATAAATCAAAGTGTGTCCAATATGTCCTTTAGTGGACTAAGAGTATTGTGTCACTGTGAAATGTAGCTTTAAAACAAATTAAAAGTCCTGTAAGCCCTGAAGCTCCCTCTGTCATACCAGTGGACCTGATATGGAGATCATCTCGAGCTGATATCAATGCCAGCTCTGAGCTCGTCCTAAGAACCAAGAGATCAGAGATGAAATGCATATCAACAGAGCCCTAGAATGCAGCCAGTTTGCTGTCACCGAAGAGACGTACAGCATACATTAATTGTCGTGATTTCAGCTTGAACAAAATAACAGCAGATTTCTAAGCAGCTGTTGTATATTAGATGAAGCGGGGTTATCACATACAGGAAGGGCAGAAAATGATTTAAACTCTGATTCACTGAAAACAACCTCACATCATGAGGCATGGTGTGAAACCATAGTGGCAGAACAGTGTCATATATGGCCTTGGTGGGTAGAGCTAATTTCTTTAAAAGGGCTCAGATAACCATGTTGACTGTGCCACAGTTCTCCTTTCATCCAAGGCTCAATGAGCCAGTCATCTCTGCCTGCTTGCAGTCTCTCAGGATGTATACCCAAGCACTACATTTATTGATTTTTCCTTATATGTTACTATTTATCTACCTAGCATTCTATCTATGTAACTATCATTCCATCTTTCTTGTAACACATCTATGAATTAATTTTATCATGATTTATAGTGAAAGAACTGAGTTAGATAAATTAAAGAACTTTCTCAAGGAGAAACTATAATAAGTAGAGGTGATCAGATTTCTTTTCCTGTGTGAAAAATTTCTCAACCACTCTGCCCCATACTCTGATAAACAAAGATGATTACTCTCTATTTTGATCCAAATCTATGACTTCATCATTTTCAATGACTACTTCCCTTTCCCACATTCCCATAGACATGACCACCCTGGGATTTGACTTAAAGAAGACAAAGTCAGATTTAACTTGTGGCTTCCTGGGGAGGTGTCTTTTTCATGAAATATCAACTGTTAACAGGAGAGTAAAAATGAAATATCTCTACTCCAACAATGGAAGGATTTGCAGAAGCCTATGTAGCCTAGGTCACCTTCCATATTATAATATATATAATATTATAATTATTATATTATATAATACTATTTCTGGTTTCCTCTTAGTGCAGCCCTCCTACCTCCACAATAAGCAAAGGGAACTTTTTTTAAAATAGTTTATTGTCAAGTTGATTTCCATATAACACCCAGTGCTCATCCCAACAAGTGCCCTCCTCCATGCCCATCACCCCTCTTTCCCTCTCCCCCACCCCCATCAACCCTCAGTTTGTTCTTGACATTCAAGAGTCTCTTATGGTTTACCTACCTCCCCCCCACTATTTTTCCCCTTCTTCTCCCCCATGGTCCTCCATTAAGTTCCTCCTAATCCTCCTATATGTGGAAACATATGGTATCTGTCCTTCTCTGCCTGACTTATTTAACTCAGCATAACACCCTCAAGATCCATCCATGTTGCTACACATGGACAGATTTCATTCTTTCTCATTGCCATGAAGTATTCCATTGTATAAATAAACCACATCTTCTTGATCCATTAGTCAGTTGATGGACACTTAGGATCTTTCCATGTTTTGGCTATTGTTGACAGTGCTGCTATGAACATTGGGGTACATGTGCCCCTATGCATCAGCACTCCTGTGTCCCTTGGGTAAATTCCTAGCAGTGTTATTGCTGAGTCATAGGGGAGTTCTATTGTTAATTTTTTGAGGAATCTCCACACTGTTTTCCAGAGGGGCTACACCAGTTTACATTCCCACCAACAGTGTAGGAGGGTGCCCATTTCTCCACATCCTCACCAGCATCTAGAGTCCTCTGATTAAGCAAAGAGAACTTTTGTCAAGGAAGACAGAATGAAAATCTTTTGCTTTGTTTCAGTGTTCTCAACTCCATCTTGTGAGCTCTTTTGCTTTTTCACTGTTCATCAATTTGCTTTATAGGAGCTTCCCAGATTTATCTGGATACTTTTGATACTTTAACATCAAGGATACCATTTAAATTATCTTCCAGAATGTGTCTGAATGACATGGGTCTAACATTTTACATAAATCTCACATAGCAGAGATATAATGAAGGATTCAAATTCTAGTATCATACATTAATAAAAAAAAAAAGGATGCCATAAGATATTTCAATACTAAAGGGATTACTTAGTACCTTCATGTAATCCTTTTCATAGACGCGGCTCATGAAATGAGAATAGCTCTAACACATCTAAAAAAGGAGTGGTATACAAACCAAACCAGAGAGGCAAGTTCAGATTGTCTAAGCATAAAGGAAATGAACACTGTCAGAGTAAATGTGCCTAAGGCAAAAAATAAAGGCGGGAGAAAAAAATGGATGTCAGGGCAGGTGTGAAATATCAGTCAGTGCTAGTCTCCAATTTATAAACGGGTCTTCAGTGTAGATGAATCCAATTACTATCTATTTAATTGGTTGTGTGCACATACATCTTGCCTTCAAGATTATGTGAGTTCCAGGAGGTCATAAATAAGGATTTTTATTCTTTCTGAACTTAGCATATCACTTAAAACAGAGTAAACACTTGAAAAAGACTTATTAAATGAACATATCTCACCTTACCTTACACTCTCCTTAAAACAAACCAGCCTCTTTCCCACATGATGCCTCCTGTCCCGATGGCCGTTTGTTCTCATGACAACACAAACTTTCTCCTTCTATTCTATACAAACTTTTGTTTCTTCCTCCTCCCACTTTTTTTTTAAATTGTAAAATTGAAGTGGGAAGACTTTTTCTAGAAAGGGCAGTAATAGGCTTTCCAGGCCACATGGTATCTGTCACAACCACTTGGTTCTCTGGCTCTAATGTGGGTGTAGCCATAGATGCCAACAGATAAGCCTGTCAGGGTTCCAAAAGAGTTTCATTTGTGAAAACAATTTTAGATAATTCTCTTGTGTCTACAAATTGTCTCCTTTTAATTTTTTTTTTTCCTTTTCAGTCACTTAATCATGTAAATATCCTCCTACCTTGCAGGCCATACCAAAATAGGCAGCCTTCCAAAATTTGATCCACTGGCCATGGTTGGCTGATAACTGTTACAGAGTCAGGTTTTTGCCTGTTCTGTTTCCCTCTGTCAACTGATTTTTTAAAACAACATTAAACACTTTGTTCTAGGACACTTGTTTTCTGAATTACTCATTTTGTCCCATTTATTTATATCCACTTGTTTTGATTTAACAGTTTTATTAACAGGTGTCATTTTTACCTAGTTCATTGTAAATTTTTGAAGATAAAGGGCTATCTTTTATTTATGTTTTTAATCTTCTAAGATGCATAACGATATTGGCTAAAGAAGCCATGTGTAAAAGCTCGTTGAGGGAGAGAGGAGCAGTCTTCAGCATGCCTTCCTGCCTAGGGCTGACCAACAGAGGCTTCCAGGTAGGAAGGGAATTCCAGGCAAGGGCTGTGCTTCACCAAGACCTCGCTGTAGCAAGGGGGACTAGCTCACCATTGATCTTTTTACCAAAACAAAAATAAATGGAATCAATCTCCACGGGAGTCTCTGTGGCCTGATCTGAAGGACACTAGGTGAGAAAATTACTCTCAACAGTTCCATCACTGGCAATGTATTGGCTCTGCAAAATATTGTCCTTCCTTTAGTCCTTTGATCCTCAAAAAGAGGTACTTCACAAATATCTGGGGGGGGTAATATTTATTTATTGGTCAAAATGGGACATAATAACAATACAAGAAAAAACATGGAAATCATTGCTCTAGGTTGGTGGATCATAATCAATTTCTGAAGTTTATTTATTTATTTTGAGAGAGAGAGAGAACACAAGCAGGGAAGGGGCAGAGAGAAAGGGGGAAAGAATCCCACGCAGGCTCTGTGCTTTCAGCAGAGACCCCATTGCAGGACTTGAACCCACAAACCGTGAGATCATGACTTGACTTGAAACCAAGAGTCAGAAGTTTAACCAACTGAGCCACCTGGGTGCCCCTGGTTCATAACTTTGAATGCCAGAATTATTTGGGAAGTGCTAAACAAAATGCCAGCATTTAGGCTACACTTGTGAACAATTAAAGTAGACTTTCTGGAAAGGAAATTTTCCTTATGCAGGAAATTTTCCATTTCTCCACAGATAACTATACTATGTAGCCAAGCTTGAGAACCCCTGCCTTCCACCCTCCTTCCTGTAAATGCACTCCTTATTCAGGACAGGTTAACAAATTAGATTACTTTAATTTTAATCTAATGGCTTAATCCCCTGCAAGGGGGAAGGATCAAAAACTAAGTTACAAGTCCTGAGGTAGCATCACTAAAATATGGATGAAAGAGAGACATGGGTGAGAAAGAGGTATGGGGTAAGTTGAATGTGCATCCTTTCTTCTGAGTTAGTTATTCAAGACTTCTATGAAAACCAAGAACAAATAACATCTACATAACTGAATAACCCTCCTGTGTTGTCTTAATGATACTTGTAATTTCTGTGAATTGATGCTTTCACATCTACTGAATGGTCACAAGCTGTTCCCAAGATACTGGCTCACCCTAAAACATCTGGAGATTTTACATAGCTCCAGACCATAGTTTTACCAGGCACGGTGAACATGAACTTCATAGGGATACCACTTTCAAACATACCGAGTCCACCATAAACCCGCTTGTCCTGCCTTCCCCATTGCTGCTCTTGGAAACAATAAAGGTGCTTATCCGCATGGGTTTTCTGTCTCTGACTCATTTGAGATTTTAGTGCTTTTCTTGAGTGACCCCGCGTGGCTTCTGTGTTTTCCCCAAGGA
The DNA here is from genome assembly GCF_003009895.1 of Hyaena hyaena. Lineage (NCBI taxonomy): Eukaryota > Metazoa > Chordata > Mammalia > Carnivora > Hyaenidae > Hyaena > Hyaena hyaena. Next base: position 46,028 of record NW_024082458.1, read on the forward strand.
ACTGTGAATATAGCAAAATTGTAAAATTTTGTTTTTTCTCTTGATCTGCTTCTGACCTCACCAAACCCAAGTCAAGGTAATATGGTTAAAACAGGGAAGTGGTGAGGTTTGAGAAAATAGTACCGATTCAGAAACAAATCCTTTTACTATAGAAAATCTTCCAGAGTTACAAAAATATCACTCCTCAAACAGTGTACCTTCTGGATCAATCTGTCCCTATATTAATACCACAAGACTGTTCTTCTTAGAAAGATTTAAAATTTTGTTTTGCTTTAAACTTTTTTTAAAAATAATTGCAGACAGCTACCACCTGCTTGTTGAATTCAGATATTAAAGTTTTACATTTCACTTCTTACAGGTGAAAATTTGATGTCAGGATATAGAAGGGGTGATAAGTATAGTTTTTCTTAATGGGAACTGACACACCATTGATTAGAATTTATTGCTGTTTTACTCTGATAAATGCCTGAAAGGCTATTATGTCTTTGTTGTTTCACTTCGAATACTTTTTTTTTTCTGGTTTATTGTGACGATTTCCCCCCTGGTAATTTGGATGCTATGTATTAGGACAAAAAGTAATCAACTCATCAGCTTTTGAAAGATGGTACCTGTAAACACAACAGTTGCCCCAAATTTTTAAATGTTCTCCTACAAGTCGATCTGCATTTTATACAGAAAGTCTAGGGAATTATAATGATGATGAATTTGAATATGAAATATCTTCTACTTTTTTTGAAAGAAGTTTTTTACAGTATTATAAAAGATAATATATTGCTGTAAGTTGCACCTTTTTGGATATTGTGAGATTTTATTATAATAAAGTGTATGGTAAGTTGAGATGGTAGGTTGGGACAATAATTATGATAGCTAACATTTATTGAATATTTACTATTTGCTCAGAGTGGTTTTAAGATCTTTACAGGGTTTAATTCATTGACTCTAAATGATATAATTTTTAAATGGATAAAACTGAAGCACAAGGGAATTGAAGCCAGTTGATTGGACTCCGGCACCCAACTTTCAAGCACCACAAAGTACTGCCTCCTGGTATAAGTCATTAACAGTTGTTATAATTCTAACATCTGATTTCCTAAAACAGGAAAAATCCCTTCCATAAAGAAGAAAGAATTTTAAACTTTTTTTTTTTGGTTCCTATTATCCATATTGCAGGATAAAGGCTAAGATTTTCACTTTGCTATTACAGACCCAATCAGCATTAGGCATACAACATATTGCTTTTGAACAGCAAGACTTGAGTTACTTTCTATGCTAATGAGGCATAGAATTCATAAGTAACGGAAGACTGTAAATTACTTTATGAATTCAAGAAAAAGGAATGAGCTGTGTTTAGGATACTTTGAATTACCCAGGTAATTGTTAATTCTTTATTTTCAATTTTATTAGGAAAGTCTCAGAAAATGCTTTTTTGGTTTAGGCAACAGGCAGACTAAAGAAATTACCTTTGGAAATCCAGACCATGGAATCTTATACTGGAGAATTTTATAGCGCCAATGCAAAATAATGAATTATAAATGTATGGCACTAGAAGCTGTTCTTATTATGTTATAACATACCCTTGAAATACATCAATATCAGGAAACTGAATTCCATCAGAGTTAACAGTGACACAGATAAGGTAAGAAGATGGGAATGCTATTTGGGTCTTAATTACTTGAATTATGATGTAAGTCTTCTCCTGTCCATCAATTACAACCAAAAAAAAAAAAAAAATCAAAAGTGAAGTTTAAACAGAAGAAATGGAGTGAAATATGTTAGAAGTCCTAATAGAAATAATCACATTTTACCATAAGGAACATCAAGAAGGCCACAAACTTCTATTATTGTGACTTTCTGTTAGGTGGTTTGTTTTGAATGCCATTATTTTGAAAGGCTCATCTGCACCAAGAAGTACACTAGAAAAAATCCTCTGCTTTGATATAAAATTGCTTTTAATATTATCTAACTACAATTGGGAAATTTTCTGTGCAAGACTAATTACTCTATTAATTAAATAATTTAGGTTGTCAGTTTGATGTTCTTTGTAAATTTTCTTTTCAATTTTTGATAAGGAGGATTCAATGTCAATATCTACTTGAAACCATAACTCTATTTCTTTTCTCGCAATATTTGAGCAGATCCAATAACTGTGTCATAAACATTTTATTGAACTGAGACATGACAAGATCTTTTTTTTTTTTTATTGGCTGTTAACATTCTTGTCATACTTAATGTTTCACCTGGGAGTTGGCTTTTAGTCAGAGTTCACTCTTATGTGTGTCTGCCTTTCAACCTTGATGCAAAACTAATGACTTCTTATTATCTCAGTCATAAATGAATTTTCAAAAGACATTAGGGACTTTTTGCAATCCTGTTAAGGGTTTTTATTGAGGTAGATATTAATTGTGCAGCTTGTTCAACTGTTGAGTTTAATGGCTTAAAACATTATTTTAATAACACAAATCATTTTGCTAAAAAATCTCAGAATTCTTCTTTTGTGGTTTTTCAGTAGTATTCAAAGTCAGATAATTTATGTAATTGAAACATCTTTATTGGCAGGTTAAGCTCTGGGCTTCAAGGCAACATTTGGAAAAGATTCTCATTGTTCTCAGAGCTGCAAACATCCAGGAGGAAATACCCACTCAGTAAGAAACATTTTATGATTTGTGTTAACTTTTGTTCTTCATAACTTGAAATTTTTAAACATCATTGGTTTATCCTATATTTAACTAAAAGAGTTATATTATCCCCAAGATCCCTGAGGTTATGTAGATAAAGTATAAAATTTGCATGGGAATGACACACATGAGCTATATTTATTTGAAAAATGATCTGAAAGAAAGATGGCAAAATATTAACATCTATTAAATATAACCATAGATATATGGTATTAAATTGTGTTCTGTTTATTGGGACAGGAAGATAAAATTAAGTGAAGATATAGATTTTGCCTTAAATTTCTTCCTTCACCTTGACTCTTCTCTGCTTTCCTTCATACTTATATTACTATAACTTTTGTCACTATTTTCTAATTCTTTATTGTTAACCATTTAAATCTACCTTCCTAAAAAACACTATCTTTATCCTTCTCATATATCTCATAATAATTCTTATATTTTGGGACTAATTCATTATGTTTCTTAAAATTTTATTTTAACATAGCTGAATATAAATCCAAATCTCAAATATAATATTTGAAAAATTTATTTCTCCACTTAAGATTTTACCTGGAGTCAAATTTTTATGTTGCACATCTCATCAAATCTTAAATTACCTATAATACTTGAGGCCACTATTTCTTCTTATTCATAGCTGTCAACATCAATAATTTATTATAGCCCATAAATGTACACATAAGCAGGTCTGATTACTGGTGAGGGATATCTTGGTATTGAAGATTACCTTCATGTCCTTTCTGTATCTTTATGGAATTTTCTCTTAACTGCAGTTGCTCAATGCCTCATCCCAACTGGTTTGCTTTTCATTGCAGTCCTGGCTTGCTTTACTCTGGCAGAGGTTTTGCCTGGAATCTGTGAAATAACTCTCAACAACAAAGTTATGCATTCAAGGACAAACAACGTGCCTGGAATTATTCTATGTGTTGGAATTATAACTGACTTGATGATTTGCTCCCATCCCTGAGAATCTGACAGTCCTTTATATTTGTAACAAGGGTGCTTGCTGCTCTTTACTCTCTATGTCCACACACCACTCCAGATTTTTCCTACAGGCAACATGGTTTGTGCCCCTGCCCAGTTATGTGACTAGAGAAAGCCAGAGCTTATGAGAATCCTGGGTGAGTTGAGGGTGTGTTCTCATTCTTGAAAAGATTGGGCTTTGCACAGATATGTTTATGATCCTAGTTATACACTGTGGAGGGGAATTTAATGCTTAAGATATGAAAGGACCAGCCAGTTGTACCTAACACAAGCTACAGGAATTCTACCCTAACAATTATCCATAAGTGCTTATGTTGAGATTGTTCCTCTAGTTCAGATATTAATCTTTGGTGTTCACTCATTGGAGGAAGCCCTTCTTTACATTCTATTTCTTGGTCACTGACTCGGATACTTCTTAGACTTTAGACCCACTCTCAAACTAGCATCAAAAGGGGTTAAGGTTTCTAATTTCCAAGAATAAGAACCCTTTGTGCTAGTCCCCCTCACCCAACTCTTCTCTAAATCCACTTTTCATTACTCTATCTGGGCAAACATAAGTATTTCAGTGAAGTTTTTATATAAGGTATAAATTTTTAAGAAATGAGATTTTTTTTAAGTTTATTTATTTATTTTGAGAAAGAGAGAAGAGGGCAGAGAGAAAGAGAAAGAGAGAGAGAGAGAGAGAATCTGAAGCAGGTTCCACACTGTCAGCATGGAGCTCTACATCGGGCTCAATCTCATAGACCATGAGATTATGGCTTGAACTGAAACCAAGAGCAGGCTGCTTACTGGACTGAGCTACCCAAGTGCTGCAAAATAGGCCTTTTATATACCCATGCTGACTTAAACTTGTAAGAAATGACATAAGATAGCTTGAATATGAATGACATATTCAACATTGGTTGAATAAATTACTCCAACAAGATGTCTTTCAATTTTAGGAGAGATTAGTTCTTTAAAGGTATTTCCACTGAAGATTTTCGAGCCTCAGTGATAAGCCTATGAGACAGTTTTGTTCACACAGGCCTTTTGATATTTCCTAAGATATATAACAAAGATATTCTGTAACTTACAGGAAATGTAAGTTATGCCTTTAGATCTGGTAGTGAGTACCTATCATGTGCAAAGCACTTTGGGAAGCATTGGAATGTAGAAGCAAACAGAGAAGATGTGCTCCTTGCACTCAGTATACTTACATTCAAATTAACTCTTCTATTTACTAGCTGTGTGACTCTGGGAATATCACTTAACATGATTCTCATCTGTTGAAAAAGGAACAAGAGTAATTGTAATACCTGCACTATCAAACTCATCAGTTGTTTTGTGAACGATGAGCTAAGATGCCTGAAAGTACTTTGTAACTGTAATGTGCTAAAAATAAAATATAAATATATATCATATAAATATATATTTATATAACAGTTGCATGTTACACTGGATGAGACAGCCAGGAGCCCCAGTAATCATATATTTTTTTAAATTACAGTAAAACACTTTCTCAGAAAACACTAGGAAATTTACTAAAAAAATTGAAAACTTAACTGCCTAACATTGAAACAGAATATATAATGAAAAACCCCTTCTGCTTTTACCTCTCTATTTCTAAAATACAACTTGGACATCACTGTTAAAAATATTTATTACCATTGAGGCATGGTTGTGAGTCCAAGCCCCATGTTGGGGGTAGAGCTTACCTAAAATAATAAAAATATTTCTCACCATTAATACATATATATTATATTCCTTAATATATATATTATATTCCTTAATATATATACCCATATTAAGAATGTGCTCCCAGAATTGAATGTACTCAGTCCCAAGAAAGAATTCACAACTGATGGAGACAAAGTCAGCAGCAATATTAAAATCATTAACCAAAGTAAGAATTCAGATTTTGTTAAAAGAAACTTTATAAGATAGAGTGAAGGCATTTCATAACATTTATGTAACAAGTATCTCAAGATTTATGTAGAAGACAAGCTTTTATTGCCCTCACACTTTTGTCCAAGGGATGACTTAACATTTATTGCACAGTGTGTCTCAGAGAGTTACCAATGACACGAGAAGGTGACTAGAGAAACATCAAACACAGTTGATGAAGATAACTTTAATTACCTCACTAGGGGGTTTGAACTAGTTAATTGTGGGATTTATTTTTCTAAGTAAACTTTACATATTAAGATGCCTCGTTGATCTCAAAGGAATTTAAAAATAACTTGTATGAAAGGCACTAACAGTGGCAATTTGGGAATGTAAATCAAATTGCAAAACAGATAGGTTTCATAAATCTATGAGTATTTTTGGACCCTTTGTTTTCTTCTTTTTATAAATAACCTGCCATTTGTATCCAAGGGCATTTCTGTTCATCCTTGTGTGGGTGGCATAATTACACAGAATACTTAAGTAAGAAATCTTTATATAAATGTTAGATTACAATTGAAACTTGATTTCACTCATAAAGTCTGATGAATATACTTGTATTAAATGTCAAAAATAGGCTATAAAGTTCTATTTCTAAAAATAAGACTTAATAAATTAAAATAATTAAGCTTATAATTAAGAGCACAGATATTCCTCATTCTTTGTTACTAATTCAAGAGACACTTAAAAGTCTTGAAAAACAAGTTTTGAAGATTTCCCTTCCTCTCCCATTAGGGTCATAAAATAAAAGGGTGCTGTCTGCAAAGAATATTTAGAAAGAAAAATACTGTCTTTCAAACCTATCAGATTTCACATGCTCAATGCTTATCTTCACTTCTATGTTGTTGAAAATATAGGTCCCTTTCTAAAGAAATGCCTTTTTTTCATCTCCCTAAACTCAAATGTTAGTCTTCCTTTAAGTCTCTGATCAAGAAAGTCATCAATATTTACAACATGCACATTTTATTGCCTGATAATATGGTAGACACCATAATAGACACAAAAAAATATAGAACAGTTTTTGCCCTCAAAAATTTCTATGTGGAAAGGAATCCATCTTGCACTTGTCTGAACTAGTATTTAGCTAATATGTATGGATTTGATTTGACATGAAAATGAGATGTAATAATATATCAGTGCCAGCTATAATGCTGACTTTTATGATGAGATGTGTTAGAAATTGTGTTGATGAGATTACGTCTTCATTTACATATTATTTTTTAATACAGAGGCAACACATATTCTTTCGAGAACATCTTAAAATTAAAAAGGAGTATAAATAATGGGAAAAATCTAATTTCAGTGTGTAATTACAATTGTTGATAATAGCTGCCAGCATTTTGGTATATTTTCTCATATTTTTCTATGCATAGGTTAAAATACTATTGTAATTATATGCAATTTTGCTTTTATACAATACTGCTTTTCTAATTAATATGCTATGTAAGTATTTTTCATGTTATTGCTTCTTATAGTTATTAATTCTTTGATACAATCGATCCTCACTGTTTTGGGGGAATTTACTATGTGTCAGGCTCTAAGGTCTAGGCCTGGTCTCTGTCCTAAAAGAGATTATAGACATGGCTGGTAGACAGATAAGCAAGTTAGCAATCTCAGTCTAGAAGAATAGGTTATAAGGAGACTAAATACGTTTCAACATTTCCTATAAAAACACACAAGCTGACTCTTCAATGTCATAAAATCTCTGTAATTGCCCGCCATTTCTCATTTTTTTTCATATCTACCAATATTGTGGTCCATCAGCTACTCTTACATAGTGACTTTTATTAACTAATGTCACCTGCATTTATCTCATTTCAGGAGGAATTCCTCCTTATTCTTACCTTTTTTGTTTTCTATTTTATTGGGTTTAGACTCTTAGATAGATATGTTTTGAATTGATTAGATTTAGTCTAGATAGTTACAAATTCTTCAGATGGGAGGAAATTTGAGTCTTAAAAATGTTAGCAGCGAGCACTTGGTATAACTAATTGTTGGTAGTTAGTATGTAAGTTTTTAGACTAGTTTAGAAAGTTTATCAACTATTTATATACAGGATATTTGATATCATCTGGACATGAAACCCCTACAGAATTTATCCTTATTAGTTTGTCCCATGATGAAGAAGATGGGGCGATTGTGTGAATACAAGAGGCTATAGTATCTACCTTGTTTTTTGAGTCCCCACATGTGAAAGTCAGTCTAAAAGATGTTTCTGTATATTTTCTCACTCAACCTCTATGAAAAACCTAACCTTTTGGTTACATTACCCTTTTATAAATGAGGGAGCTGCGAGTCCAAAAGCATAAGTAACCTGCATAAGATCATAAAGCTACTCAGAAGTGTCTATTCTGCCTGATTCTATGAATTTTTAAGTTGGTGTATTTCATAAGTTCTAGAATTCTTACCCATTATCTCTTGAAATATTGCTTCCAACTAAACTGTTTCTTTTTTCTTTCTGAACTACAGTGAAACATATGTCAGGACTTCTCACCATGTAGCTTATGGTTCTTACCCTCTGTTTTGTAGTTTTCTCTCCTTTGTAATATATTCTGGTTCATTTCTTCTAAACTAGTTGCTAAGTTCACTACTTTTCTGGTTGTTTTCTTTTTCTGTATGTTTCCATCCATGTCCAATGTGTGTTTGTTTGTTTGTTTTTATATTGGTTGGCTTATTTCTGGAAGTTTTTATTTCTTTTTCAGATAAGCTGTCACTTAATTTAGATTTTTCTGTTACTCAAAGAAGTTTCAAACTTTTCATTTATTTAAATAGAATAAGATGGTTGTTGTATAATGTTTGATAATCTCAATATCTAAAGTTTGTGTGAGTCTGTTTGTAATGCATATTTTTGTATTTATTCTTGCTCCTGAGGCCTTGGGTTCCTGGTTCTCTTTAAGTGTCCTAATATTTGCTCTGGGGAAAGGGTTTGTGGGGATTCTTCAATGCCTAGGATGAAAGTACATCCCAGAGAAGACTTGAATATGCTTCTACCAGAAACCTGGGAGCAATACAAGACAGAAACCCCTTTACAGCAAGTTCAGAGCTAGTGTTTCCCTGGCTCACTGAGTCTTGTGTCTCGTGGCTCCCAGTCTTCTGTAGTACACTGTACTCGCACAGTTTATCAAGGCAAGTTTGTGTTTGTTTCACTTCTTTTGGTCCTCCATGCTATTTTAAAAGCCAGTCATATGTCTCTACTGCCATACACCAGAATTATGGGAGTGGTGACAGATACCAGATCTGGGTATCCCTTTTCCTCTGATGGTATCGATTTGGGGGAATTTTCACTTAACTGTTGAGGCAGTGACTTCACTATGGCTTCTCAGCTATGGTGACCCAATGAGGCCACAGACCACAGCCTACACTTGGCAGATACAAATGAATACCCTAAAGATAAAGGCAACTTTAGTGCTCTGATATATATTACACATTCTGCTCTGAATTTAGGTTTATTTCTCAGAATTTGGCCAGGTGGTATTCTAATATCTTTTCAGCCCTTCTATGCTTTTATATTCACAAAGACTATGTTTTTATCTAGCATATTAGTTGTTTTCACATAACCTAGCTCTTCACACCTGAGAAGGAATTGTCCTTCTGGTCTCCAAGGCTGGGGCTCACAGTCTGCTATAGGTTATAGTGACTATTCTATTATTTTCCCTTCATGCTGCACCCCACCCACTATAATTGTTGGACATTTTTTTTACTGATAAATCCACATGTTCTTCTTATGTAAGAGTCAATTAAAATAAAAAGTCTACAAGAAGTTAGTATGAATAATGCATCCTCGAGCAAACCTAGTTAAAACTTAGTGTTCAAACTCTTTACAATTTGTACAGAAAATAAGGTTTCACACTTGAAAATTTAAGACTGCAATGTGTTCTAACCTTTCAGGACCTTGTATTCCTTTTAAATCACAAGATGCAGGAATTTATTAGAGTTTGATGTGCAAGTGATGGCGTGCTTAATATGTTATATGAGTATGGTGTCCTCTAATGCTCCCTGGACCAACATAAAAACAAAGAGTTGCATCTCATTGGAGCTGTTGAAACACAAAAAAATTTTAATAAATAAGAATTATGGTCCAATAAAATTCATCATTATGTGAGGAATTGGGATAGCACTAAATGTCTTTGGTAACTCATATTATTCTTTAGCTCTTCCTGTTTCTATTCTATTCTACTATTGTAATGAAATCTTTAGATATTTCTTAGGGGGATTTTAAAATCTGAACTGCCCTCAAATCCCCTTTTCTCTAAAACTATTCCAGAGTTAAATTTTAAGGTTATTTTCCTTTTCACAAAACACTTGTACATTGTACATAGATTTTGCATTATATGGAAATTTACCAGTGCTCTTCTGTTCTGCTCTTTCTTCTTTCTCTATGTAGCAGATACTGCCAGGGCCCTGTCCACAGCCCCTTGGCAATTACTGTTTCCATGCACCCTGCTTCTTCTAGCTGCTAGAATCTGTAAGTCTGTCTGAGGATGCTCTCTGGCCCTGTGGGCTTGAGCTCCCCTGAACTAGGGTGTAAGTGCCAATGAACATCTACTGCCCAGAGTCAGTGTGTTTTCTCAATGACTGTTGGATATTGGTGGGTAAATGCTTGTGTCATCTTGTTCCTCAGACAGGACAGCTGAGGTTTGCGTTCTACACTGGCTCTCAGATTTCACCAGTGGGATTGAGCTGCACGAGGCCATGGTGGTAACTTGCTTGCTAATGGACTCTATTTTTGGCTTTCTCATCTTTCCTTTTCATTTTTCTGTTCCTTTCCTTTTCATCTTTCTGTTCCTTTCCTGGGATCACTTCCAAATAAATGACCTATATCTAAATCCTTGGAATAGAATCAGGTTTGGGGGAGACCAAATAAAGACCTACCTCTTTCACCCCTCTCAGATCACATTATGATGGAAAAGGCACTGATTAAATGAAAAAATGCAATCCAATGATGATGTTACATTTAGCTCTCCTGAATAATTAGAGTTCACAAATATTCAAATTCATAGATCTTGTACTTAAGAAAAACTAATAGAAAATAAGAGTACTGAATGCTTGTCTAATTTATTTAAATTTATAGAATGGAATGGGAGAAGCAACTATTAGTTAAAAGATATCAGATAATGCTATAGGACTCTTGCATAGATAGATAGATAGATAGATAGATAGATAGATGATAGATACCTCACAATATTCCTGTTAGATTAGAACTATTATATTCACATTATCAATTAAGAAACAGAGGGAACAAATGGTTAAATGATTTGTCTAAGGTTAGAGTCTGTAAGTGTTGAGATAGATTTATAATTAAGAGGACCTGCCTCAGAGGCTGTAATCCTAAATGCCATAACCTGGATTATTAGGGTACAATTTTATTTCCAGGCAGGGGCTGCAGGTAAACCACACATGCTTTGGAAGTCTCTATAAATATTCTTTAATTCTGATCAAATACAAGTGAATCTGAGAATACACCATTGTTTTCATAGACAATCTGGGTGAGAAGTAAACCGTATTAACTGTGAATCAGACCCTTTTCTTAGCTGTTTACAAAGTGCTGGGAACCTGAAGTTGGCATTAGGATTTTTGGACTCTGGTTCCACTAGTTTTTTACTTGAGACTAACATCTTACCTTGGAAATATTCCTTCTAAGCCTTTGATTTGATTTCATCAATCAGTATATCCGGGGTTATTTATTTATCTGAAACATATATACACAACTTTTTCCCTCTGTTTCAACCCAAAATGGAAGTGATGCTCAGGCATTAATGATTGCCATTAGTGCAACAGCATCAGTGATACATCCTTTGTCTATTCGTCTGTCCTCTGGTTCTTATGGAGATTGCTGTCCAATTTAGTAATATCACTTTAACTTCAAGATCGTGGATTTTTAAAGCAAGTGTTACACATTCTCTAAGCTTTAGCTAGTAAACACTTTATGGATATGTAATTCTATGTGTCACGGTATCATTTGTGAGAAAATTCTCTTTATAAATGTGGCTAATTCATTAGATATAGTGTGCTGGCTGTTTTATGTATAAGCCCTAAAACAAAGAGAAGACCTGATGCAATAGAATCGAGGCTACCACTTTAAGAGTCTCATGCTCTGCTGACTGAGCTAGCCAGATGCCCAAGGCTATCACTTTCGATGTAGATGTATAAATGATATGTATAACCACTTTAGATGATGTATAAAGCCATAAAGAACAGAACACAGCATTTAAATGAAAGTTAGAATCCATGACATTTTGAAGCAAAAGCAAGAAAATAAACAAAAAACCCCAAAGCCCCCAAAAACTGTTACTAGAAGCTAGAATCCATGAGTTTTTGCTTGGAAATATTGCAAAGGAATAAAAGGCTATACTCTGATATGATCTTGAGGGTCATGGTGAGAATTTTTCTCTGAGTGAGATGGGGAACTGCTGGAGAAATATAAGCAAAAGTCTAACATAACCTCAGTGGCTTTTTAACAAAATCACTCTGAGGAGCTAGATTAGAATTAGATTATAGGGGGCAAGACAGAGTCAGAAGATGACTTGGAAGATTGCACAATAATCCACATAAGAGATAAAGTGGCTTGGACCAGGGTAGTAGCAGTAAGGGTGGTAAGAGGGAGTTCATTTCTGGGCATATTTTGTAGTTAGATCTGACAGAACTTGCAGATAAAGTGGATGTAGGATGTGGAAGAAAGAAGAATCAAGGATGATGACTTCGTTTGGGGCCTGAGCAAGCTGGAAGGCTGCAGCTCCCATGAGCAGAGAAGATGGCTGCAAGAAAGAGTTGATTTGGGAGCACAGATAGAAGAGCTTAGTTTTTGGCTGTGTTGAATTTAGATGCCTTCTAAGGAATATTGAGAAATTCTAGAAAATTGTTCTCAAGTGCATCCATGAACTGGCTCTTACAGACTGCAGGACCCTGGAGGCAGTGGGGTTTTTTCTTTAGTTTTAGTGGGCTGTTTTTGTTTGTTTGTTAAGCTAACCTCTTTTTATCATGAGTTAAAGATTTTTGAATGAAAAGTCCTGAGCTGTACAATAGGCCGTTTTCTGAATTTTTTGGTTTTTGTTTTTGGTGAAGATGAGTCAAATTAAATATGAAAATCTCTCCAGTTTCTCTATGAGATAATCGAATCCATTTTCCCCTTAGGCTTCTCTAGCACCACCAGCAACAACAAAGTTATCCTTATTTGAATTCCCTTGGCTGGTATTTATTCTACATCCATCACTTGATCTAAAATCAATGCTCATGTCTCTAGTCACCTGCTCAGAGAGGCTATTCATTAATTTTTAACAGGTGGAATCTAACTTGTTCTCATTACAAATGGATGAGTGTAGGCTTACATTGCTGTTCAATTTTTTTTTCCCCTTTCTCTCATAGAGAGCCGTCCTGGCATGTTTAAAAAGAAAATGTGCCAAATGAAACTTAAGCTCCTCATTTCTGGCATGCCTAAAGCCCAGCATGTAAATGTGGCCCCTGAGAGAAGCAAAGACAAGCTTACAAACAGATGTTTTCACAGGTAAACCATTGATTTTTAACCTTGAGGAGATAATAAAGCAATGTCAGCTTCTCTTTATCAGCAGGAGAGGGAAGTCATCTATCACCCCCAGGGGCTTATGATGCTTATAAATGAATGGTGGTGGCAATGTCAGCGTGACATTTTTGATACTGTGAAGTCTTAGATCTCTTTGAGTTTGAGATCTTACACCGAGAGACCCATCTAGAAGTAGAATATTTATAGAGGTCTCCTATAGCGGTGGATACTAATAGATTTGTCTGCATATTCTCCAAACTATCTTCAAGACTGATACTGGCCAAGGTAACTAACCCCTCTAGCTTTCAAATCTTAGTGCCCATTTCAAACTTTTCCAAAAGTACTTAACATGGACCAATCTTAAATTTTTTTTTTTTATTTCTGCAAATACATGTGTGTGTGTGTGTGTGTGTGTGTGTGTGTGTGTGTATTTAACTCATCGGGAAATACTAATAAACAAAACAATAACAAAGTGAAAGCACTACTACTGTCACAGCCAGAGGAAAGTACTACCCAGTGTGCAGATTATTCTAGACTGAGATCTTAATGTGCGTTTGCATCTTTACAACATACTCATTTGGCATATACTCTTTTAAATCTCCTTCGGTTAAGATTATATTATTTGCATCTTTCCACATAAATAAATATTCTTTTACAACCTTATTGTTTTTCAGTTGCACAAGAGTTTACTATTTGGGTAAATTGTATTTTACTTAACCAAGTCTGTTGTTAAGCAGTTAGAATTTTTGTCTGTTTTAAATAATGCTATGATAGATATTTTCACATGCATATAGATGTCACTTATTGTGATTTATTGTTTTTCCTAGATTTTAATACAATATAAATATAACATAAAGAGTGAGAATTGTGCATTATTATAAATGTACAGCTCAAGAGATTTCCACCAAGTGAACCTGCCTGCTAACCAGTGCGTGGCAAGAAAAAAGGCACTTGCCCAATTCCGGGGACTCTCTTGTGTGCTTTTCCAGTGACTACTGATTCTCCAAGTAAAATACTAGCCTAGCTTTTGACATAGATGACTTTTGCGAGAGTCATGCTTTCTATTCTCTTTTGTATCTGAGACCTTCCTCTCCATACTATGTTTATGTTATTCACCCTTTGTTGTTGTGTGTAGTTGCAGCCATTTGTTCTCATTGCTGTATAATGGGGTCCATAGATATTTTCTTTAAAGGGACAGGTAGAAAATATTTTAGGCTTTGCAAGACTCATACAGATCTATGGCATGTTCTGTGTGTGCGTGTTTTATAAGTCTTTAAAAATATGAGAAACTTTTCCTAGTTTTCAAGCCATATAAAAACAAGCCTCCTACCAGACTGGCTCAAAGGCCATAGTTTCCTGACCCTGGCTGTATAATATTCAATTACATCAATATATCGCATTTTATTTATCCATTTTACTCTGGGTGAACATTTACTTCTAGTTTTTACTTTTGTAAGAATAGTACAAACATGGGCACTCTTATACAGGTTTCTGACAAGGAGATCTATCCACATCTATGGGGAAAACACATAAGAGTAGAACTTCTAATCATAAGGTCTGTCTTCCTTTAGTAGATGATGTCACATGTTGCCCGAAGTAGTTATACCAAATCATTCTCTTATGTGCAATGCCTGATGGTTCTAAGTATTCCACACCCTTGCTAAAGGTTGGGATTGTGTGTCATTTTCTCTCTAAATTTTAACCAATCTGTGTACAGTGGTATAACCTGGGGTTTTAATATTCATATAATTATGACATAGGAAGTTGAGTGCCTTTTCTTACATTCATTGTCCATTTTGACTTATTTTGTTATGAAGGTTAAAGACTTCTGACAATTACTTTTTGGTTTCTATGTCATTTGATTATTAATCTGTAGAAGTTAGTATATATTGTGGGTTCACTGGATGTATGTATTGCAACTATTTTCTCCCATTCTGTAGCTTGTCTTTTTTTTTTTTTTTTAATGTTTTATTTATTTCTAGGAGAGAGAGACAGCGTGAGCAGGAAAGGGTCAGAGAGAGAAGGAGTCACAGACTCTGAAACANTGGATGTATGTATTGCAACTATTTTCTCCCATTCTGTAGCTTGTCTTTTTTTTTTTTTTTAATGTTTTATTTATTTCTAGGAGAGAGAGAGAGACAGCGTGAGCAGGAAAGGGTCAGAGAGAGAAGGAGTCACAGACTCTGAAACAGGCTCCAGGCTCCAGGCTCTGAGCTGGCAGTCAGCACAGAGCCCGATGCGGGGCTCGAACCCACAAACCGCGAGATCATGACCTAAGCGAAAGTCGGACGCTTAACTGACTAAGCCACCCAGGCGCCCCTGTAGCTTGTCTTTTAAGAGTGCCTTTAAATGAACATTTTAATAATTTTAATGTAGTTTTTTATTAATAATTTTGTTGACAGTATTTTTTGTATCTTGCTTAAGAAATCTTTGGTTATCCCCACATCATGAAGATATTTGCCCCCGTTTCCCCCACAGCTTTATTTTACCATTCACATTTATCTATGAAACATTTGGAACTATTTTTCACGTATGGTTCAAGGTAGGAATCAGGATACTTTTTTTTTTCCTTATATGGATAGCCAGTTGACCCAACACTATTTAAACTACTGTACTTTAGTGTTAGCTTGGTTATAATTCAGGCAACAACATATATCTGGGTTATTTTCTGGATTCTCTATTCCATTAGTCTGTTTAGGATAGTTTTAAAGAACTTTAAAAAAAAAATTCAAAACCCTTTGAAGAATAAGCACTACCAATTTTATACTGTTCATCTTTAAGATGAGGGGCTAATAAATTTTCTTACTTCATAGCCTGGTATTATAAAAGTGCTCATATATAGGAGAAGATGAGGAATTTCAAAGAGTGAGGAAGATTTGTTTGTATTCTTTTTTTATGTTTATTTCTGAGAAAAAAAGTATGAGTGGGGAAGTAGCAGAGAGAGAGAGGGAGAGAGAGAAAATCCCAAGCAGGTTAAGCATGTAGAAAACTAGATGTTTTAGAAATAAGAGAATGGTAGAAGTGAGGGACGCCTGGGTGGCTCAGTCAGTTAAGCTTCTGACTTTTGAAGTCAGCTCAGGTCATGATTTCACATTTCATAGGTTTGAGTCCTGCATCAGGCTCTCCACTGACAGTGCAGAGCCTGCTTGGGATTTTCTCTCTCTCTCTCTGCATCCCTCCCTGAATGTTCTCTCTCTGTCTCTTAATATAAATAAATACACTTAAAATAATAATAAATAAATCAAAAAAGTAAACTTACAATCTCAAAATACACTTAAAATAATAAATATTTAAAAAATGATAGAAAACAGGATGATGAGGACAAGAATGAGGGATACTTATTAGGGAACAGCATTGAGTTGGTTTTTCCAACCAGGTTGAGCTCTATATCTACATTGCATGTCTTTAGCAAGGTTTTCCTGATTCAGTCACTTGCTGTCATATGTCCCTAATTATCTGACTATGATTTGTCACTATTAGTATTTTTCTTGTTGATTTATTAATTTATGTTCTATCTCTTTACTCTAGAACAGAAACTCCCTGACAGCAGAAACCTCACATAACATCTTCAATACCTTTCCCCCAGTGTCTCAAAGGATGCTTCCCCAGTTGTAAGTGCTCAGTAAATACTTGTTGAATGAGTGGACCTGAGACTATCAAAGAGCATTTTTGCAACAACTAGCAAAACTAAATAACTGAAGCCAGCCACTCTTGGGCTAAGTTTTATAGGCAGATGTCAAAACAGAGCAGCTATTGAAGACAATTAAAAATAAAAATGCAGAAGTCAAGATCCTGCCTTTCATCTAATGGTACAAGTAAATCCTTATTACACAACTAAATGATTTTTGTCAGGATGTTATTTGTAAAGTGCAACCTGATTTAACATTTTTCTTTGCTTAAAAGAATACACTTCTTTCATGACAGCATCATCGTTGGTGTTTAATCGATTGTTAGACTCTGTGCCTCTCTATACATAGTGTGAATTTGCTCCTTAGATGTGACATGACCCCGTGATCCTCAAAAAGGACAGGAAACATGGTCATAAGGGGGTTTGAGTCTTCATGGAAGTGGACTTTGAGGTAGGAAAGAAAAACTTAGGTGAAGATATATAGAGATGGCAGTTTGAATTGTATGTAAAGATTATTACTGATCATGTAAAGGCTATGTACGAATTTTATTTTAAATTAAAGTTTATAGCATGTGTTAACAGAAACCAAATGCTTTCAGCTTCAACACGCTGTCCACATTCCATTAGCTCACAGACCACGTCTGTTTACACAGAAGGCAGCAGCATAATCGCTTGTTTTTGTTGTTATTTTTTAACTGATGAAAATGCCATGCTGGTAAGTTGAAGAACTGAGAAGCTAGTGTACTATGTGAATGTCACAGAGAGGTGGCCTGCTGTGGCATGCCCTAGACAGTCCCAACTTACATCTATTGTCCTGATCTAATTGCTAATTAGATCCTCTGCATTCTCAAAAGTGCTCCAGTTTAAAAAGTTACATCTTACCCCAGCTATAGACAATACAGAGACCTGTCCCAGTTATAGTGAAGCCCTTTTGGTGAGTCCCAAATGAAAGCAAAGCCTCAGGAAGAGTTTCAATCACAAAAATCTGTTGGGTAGTGGTTGCTATTGGTCTTTCCCCCTTGGCATCTAGCAAAGTCTGGAGGAATTTTTACAAGATAAAGGCAAAAACTCATCAGGAAGGTCAATATTAGAGTTCACCAAGTCACAGAGATAGTTGGTGTTTAGGGAAATCACTTCTGGTTGCTTCCTCAGCTCTGGTGGGAGCCTACCCACTGCCAGTGTTGTGCTGGCAGCCAGCTCCACAGAACTATGCAGAGGCCAACGTATTGAAAAGCTCCAGTGGAAAAAAAAAAAAGTCCATTTTCCTCTCACTACCACTTCCCACACTTCTGAGAGTCTGAAATATCTTACCGAGCACTTTTCTCAATCTAAATTTAAATAGAACTTTTCACCGCCTCCCAAGAGAGAAACAGCGATGAACTAGAGGAGAAGGAGAGGAAGTGGAAGAAGGTAACGCTTCATATCATTTGGTTAATCTATTCTTGTTTATTAATTTATTACATGGAACAGTAAGTTTAATGGCTTTAACTTTGAAGTGGAAAAGAAGCCCCTGCAGTATACTTTCAAAAACTGCCATAATGACTCTAGGAAGATCTAGGACAACGAACGCATTTAAGATTTTAAGTTATTTTTCAAGGCCTGTTTTAACCTTAACCTTCAGATTTATCATTTTACATCAGCTAAAATAAACTACCACCATAAGAAACCATGTATTATTAAAAATCAGAACAACTTCCTATATTTATTAGTTTTAGTCATAAAATTTCTATTAGAAATAGCATACAGATGAGTTTGATATCCATAAAATCATTGAAACATAACGAGACATTTACTACCTGTGGTACATAATTATGCTCACATGCTCTTAGATGCATTTATTTCTGTCACTGAATAATTATTTTCAGCAAGTAGTGCTACATTTTCAGAAGTAGAATTTTAATTTCCTTGTTCCTTGAATACTTCCAATATTGGAAGGTGTAATTTCAAGAGAGATTCTTTATGGAGAAATGTCTTCTCAGAGTTCACATCATTTATTGTTATTTTGATTTTTCAGTAATTTTATTCCTGTTTTTGTTGTTTATGCTATGAAATCTACCAAACTGTATAACAGTAGTTAATTATAGATGTGTTGACCTATTGATATATCTGCTACTACACCCAAACTTTTAACATAATTACTATAAACCTCAAGGTCACATGTATTGGAAACAAGTGTTTAAAATAGTACTTTTACAGGGGCACCTGGGTGGCTCAGTCGGTTAAGCGTCCAACTTCGGCTCAGGTCATGATCTCACGGTTCGTGGGTTCAAGCCGCACATCGGGCTCTGTGCTGACAGCTTGCTCAGAGCCTAGAGCCTGTTTCAGATTCTGTATCTCCCTCTCTCTCTGACCCTCCCCTGCTCACATTGTCTCCATCTCTATCTCAAAAATAAATAAAACATTTAAAAAAATTAAAATATTACTTTTATAATTTGTGTCTGTATTTTTCATCATTTTTAATTTACTCTCCTCACTTGCCATATAGACACATGATATATTTGTAACAGTGACAGTTTTAGTCTCTTAAATGCACAGGGTATGTATATTGACTTAAGTGTACTGAGCTATATTTTTAGTAATACAATGGGGATGGTGTAAAGAGTGTGTCCATAAGATAATGAGTGAGCCTAGCTAGCAACCCAGTAACCATATCCAATGTGGCTTTATAATTATCCCCTTCTCATTACCTATATATTTTGTAGGGAAAATTACATAATCCAATTTGGAAATTCAAAAAATTCTTATCCTTGGCCACAACTCCACCCACTATGAGAGGTCCTTTGCATTTTATAACATTCAGATATTTGTCTGTTTTGTTTGAGGAAAAGTATACATCTAAGGCTAGCAAGAGAATGTAGGGTTTTTTAAAAATGTTTTATTTATTTCTGAGAGAGAGAGAGAGAGGCAGCGTGAGCAGGGGAGGGTCAGAGAGAGAGGGAGACACAGAATCTGAAGCAGGCTCCAGGCTCTGAGCTAGCTGTCAGCACAGAGCTGGACACGGGGCTTGAACCCACGAACCATGAGATCATGACCTGAGTGGAAGTCGAACGCCTAGCCAACTGAGCCACCCAGGCACCCCAGGAGAAGGTAGATTTAATGGAAGAAAATATTGATAAACACTCAAGGCCGAATAACTTTCTCCTGGATAATTTATGTTGTGGAATATTGCTTTTCTGGGCAAAAGCTTCTCCATCTATAAAGAGCTAGAGAATTTCTGAATATGAAATAGGCATAGCTTACCCCAAACTTACTACAGTCTATGTCCCCAAGACTGTCAGACAGAAATTTATTTAGAGGAAAATAACCTGCAGCTAGAAAATAAAACAGGAACAAAAATGAAGTTAAAAATCCCTGCAGGAATTCTAGTTTTTTGAGTTCCTTCATATGTACAACTGTGGTTGTAGCAGAAGAATCTTTTTGGTTAGAGATTCCATTGTCTCAATTTCGTGTCCTCCAATGCATTGTTTCAGCTCTCCAGTGTTTTGGTAATATCTCTTATTTGCATTATGACAGGATATCTTGAAGTATTAATTGGTGTGCAGATTTAATTACCCTGTAAAATAGATAAAAGACGGTGAAGTCAGGGGAAAGAAAGAAGGGCAGTAATACAGGGACAGGAGAGCAAGTGGGGGAAAGTGGAGTCCCAGGGGTCCTTTGTCAGTGACAGCTAACAACTACATGTCAGTGCCCAGTGGTCTTCCTCCTGCCAGCTGGTGAGGTAAACCACCCAAACGTTTCCCAAGAGGAGTGATGCTTGATTTGTTCAAGATTTTACTCCTGACATACCTTTCTGAATGATTCAAAATAGATACCTTTAAGGTACCAGCAGAATGAAGGGAAAGTATCTGCATGAAATGAGGGATGGAATGAATGGGACAAAATGTGGGCAGAAATGAAATCAGCTTAAACTTCACCAAGATAAGACAGAGAGGAGGATGCATCCCCTGTGACTGTCCTTTTGATACCAAACCACAGAAAATGATAACTATTACTCTAGGCCAAGCCAGCTGATGTCAGCAACACTGTGAAGATAATTTCACTTCATTTGTTATGTAGTAACATGTGTTTTGTATCCCTTTTTGGCAACATTAACTTTCCAACATTGGACATTTTTCTTATTTGACACTGAATGGTAACCTTTCAGAATCATTTGGAAGAAATACTTTAGTGATAACGTCTTCAGAATCTCAACTGCATATATTATACAATCTATTCTTTGAAATGGCTGATATAAGAATTTCTATATATCAAAACAGGAACCACACAGCAATAGTGAAAAGTAAAGAGCAAGCAAGTGCTTTAGAAATCTATTCAGGAAGTATTGCCAAGATTTTATAGCTTTCATATTTAATGAACTCACATAAGCCAATAAAATGCTGAAGTTCTAATAGCTGATCACCAAACAGGCTCTCCACAGAACAGAACCAATGGATATCTATCTACTATCTGTCTATCTATCTATCTATCTATCTATCATCTGAGATTGACCAAAGGAAATTATTAAATGCATGATAGGATTGGCACATGCCATTGTGTCCAATGGGACTGAGAAGTCCCATGATAAGCTATCTGCAAGCTGGAAAATGAGGAAAGCCACCCATATAATCCAATCCAGGTTCAAAGGGCTGACAACCAGGCTGCCAAAGTCCTGGAAGGACAGAAGATGAATGTCCCAACCCAGGCAAATACCAAATTTGCCCTCCCTCTACTTTTTTGTTCTATATAGAACCTTAACAAATTGGATGAGGTCTATCTGCATTGATGAAGACCATTTTCTTTATTCAGTCTACCAGTTCAAATGCTAACTATTCTGGAAACATCCTCACAGACACACCCAAAAATGTTACACCAGCAATATTGGCATCCTTTAGCTCAGTAGAATTGATACATAAAATGAACCATGACAAACACTTAAAATGTCTTAAATTATTATTTAAATATAATATAAATAACATACTATAGTATAATATAACTAATGTTACGTAATATTGTCATAGTCTCTGGGTCTAAAGTTCTTGTCAGGCAAGAAAGTGGAATGCAGGATTAAACGTGAGAGATGGCTAATGTCCAGGAAAAGACAAGAGCCCCAAATAAACCCCCATTTTTGTTAGGATCAGAAGGCTTACAAACATGGTGATGGACGTGCACAAAGAGACAATGAAACTGTGAACATTAACGGGGACATGAGGGAAAGGGGGTTTTGAAGATATTCAGGGTTAAGGGTTTGAGTTAATACAAAACAAAAATCTGGCGCTGGGCAGCTGGGCAGGTTGTTTATAGCAGACATGAGGCACCACCTCTGTTTATCTAAGCTAGCCTAGGAGATACGACAGGTAGGGAACATGACCTCAGGGTTAATAAGGCACCTTTTCTTTGGCTAATCAGCTCCATTCTAGGCAGCTTCACTTGTTGCTCTGCAGTCTATAGCCCTATTTACATAATTACCTAATTTGGTCCTTCCTTCCTGTGAAAGCAGCTTTCTGCAATCATTAAATTGGGGGAAGGGGGGGGGCTTTCACCTTGAATACCTAATCTTATTTACTTAAACTTGAGTGTGAACAACCTATGGCTTTCTAATTCTTTGTGCCTTGTTAACAACCCATCAGTGCAGGCTCAGGGAATTCCTAAGCTATTCCCCACGTAATATAAACATAATATTGTTTCAATATCATTGTTTATATATATATACATATATACACATATACATATGTATATATTATACATATTGTATATACACACATATGTATATGCATGTATATATTATATATATATTATATACACACATATGTATGTGTATGTATATATATTTTATATATGTATATAAAGCTGTATATATATTGTTTTAAACTATGAACTACATATATAGCTTAAAATAATAATGTAGTTTGTAACAAGGCCATTTTATCTGACAAAATGGTAAAGATGAAAAAATGCAGTTAGTACTACAGCACAGATAGGGTTATATTAAACAGAGCCAGTTTACAAAATGTTAATTCAGCATTGCATTTAAGCAGGTGGATTGTGGATGATTTTCCTTTCAATTGTTATCTTTAAAATTCTTTCACATGAATTTTATTTTTATACTAAATACTATATTATTAATGACTATGAACCTACTTTATTCCAAATAAAGATTAGTTGAGCTTCAATAAATATCAAAAGTCATTATGCTACACTGCAAGAAAAAAATAGGTAAGCATAAAAAAGAATAAAATTACATTAATAGAGTATTATAGCACACATCTACTGTTTTAAATAATGAGTTCATATGTATTAACGATAAAAACAAATGATGTAATCTTGTATATAATGATTTAAATTCTTGTTCTTGTATCTGTGAGCACTTTTTTACTCTTACACCATTTAATTTTCAACTTATTTTCTAGAATGCAGAGATTGGTTGTGATTATTTGTAGAAAGTGAATATCTTCTGGTTCTCATACTTATTTTCCCATGAAGGAAAACTTTCTAGTTTTTTGTAAAATGTGGTGATGAAATTGGAGGAGCTGAACTTCACCAATGCAGATACAAACTGTGCTATCAGGGTTTAGAATGAGTACAAAATGTCTGGAAAGAATGAGGGTAGCATTGATAACTGAAGTAAATGAAAAGTTAAAAAAAAATAAGAGAAATAAATGAAAAGTGAAGACGTATTTGAACTGTCCCACTTCCTTCATTTTATTATGTGCCTTTTGTGTTACAGAAAGGGATGTTATAGCTATTTTTCTGAAGCTGATGGGAATAAAGATTGTAGGAAGTATTTTGAATGTTTTTCAGGGTGTGCACGTCCACCCAAAGATATGTGTGTGTTCCCTTGGTATTTGACTTGTATATTAAATGCATTATTTTCTCTGATTTTTCTCTTAAGAGAATATTTTTTAAAGCTCAGATTAAAGCAATTAGACTAATGACTTAAAAGATATCCTTGAGCTCTACTCAAATTAAAACTCAAAATATTCCTTATCACACTTGAACAGTATCAGGATAAATATCCACATGAAATATTGGATATGACTTCTAAACGATGTGTCCTTATTAAAAGCACTTTCATCCCTTGCAAAAGTATGTGCTCCAACCTTAAGGATTTGTGGATGAATTAGAGCTATACCAATTACCCTTTGTAACATTTGGGACTTTAGCTTCTCGATGCATAATCCTTGATTAGAAGGGGAGCAAAACGCTGACTTTAGACCTGAAATCTGATGGCTGACTAAGTGAGATGCATACCTCCACAGGGGTTTGAGAGGCATTTATTGAATGCTTACTATGTGATAAACACTGGGGTTCTATCATGAATAAAACTGAGATTCCACATAGAGACAGATAGAACTTCAGCTGATTTATTCTAGTATAGGAGTATATGCAGCAAGTTTGAAGAATGAGCCCTGCCTGCCAAGAGGGAGCCACTAACCAGGCACTTTGACTTGACTTAAGTAGGGAAGGACCTTCACCTACAGGGTGAGAAATATAGATATTTTCTCTGCTTACTTGGTGATGACCTAATTTCAAAGCTGATTGAAACTCCTTTCTATTGTGCCAGCTTCTTGATTAAAAGCTTTATTCCAGAGGATATGATGTGGCACAAACCAGGTTTCTTATCTTCCTTAGAGACTCATTATCTTTTCCTGGAATTAAGTGAGAATTGTCATGTAACTGTCACTGTAAGTGTCTGAAGGGATTTCAAAATTCTTGATTTTCGTGAAAGTGTAACTTGTAGTCTGGAGTGTATATAGGAGGCCAAAGAAATAATCTCTCTCTCTCTCTTTATCTCTCTCTATCATTTTGCAGAAATTAATGATTTGAAGTTTCTAACTGTTGATCCAATATGAAGATTGTTCTTGCTTCAGATTAAATTGTTTTCTAATCTTTCAAATGGCAGTAAAACCTTATTGTCCTGAGTAGAACTGGATACTTCTAACCAAATGTTA
This sequence comes from Hyaena hyaena, assembly GCF_003009895.1. Taxonomy (NCBI): domain Eukaryota; kingdom Metazoa; phylum Chordata; class Mammalia; order Carnivora; family Hyaenidae; genus Hyaena; species Hyaena hyaena. The sequence goes on from NW_024082458.1 coordinate 70,679, forward strand.
CCACTGTTACAATTTAAGAGTAAATCCTGAAGGGGCATCTGGGTAGCTCATTCAGTCAAGGGCCTAATTCTTGATTTCAGCTCAGTTCATGATTTCATGATTTATGAGTTGGAGCCCACAGTCAGACTCGGCACTGACAGAGCTGAGCTTGCTTGGGATTCTGTCTCCCTTTCTCTCTGCCAGTCCTCTGCTCATGCCTGTGCACACGTGCATTCTCTTTCTCTAAAAAATAAATAAACATTAAAAAAAAACCCTCCTGTTACCTTAAAAAAAGGTAAATCCTGAAAATGATATTTACCACAACGATCTGTTGTACCATGACCCTTAGAAATGTGAACCCACTCAATCCTTCTATTTTGAAACAATTGGAATTTTATTTTGAGGAAGGGAATAGAATTTTCCATGCACACAGAGCATGTGAAGCAAAACAAAAATGCTTTTAGACAAGACTCAAAGGGTTATTTCTCATTATTTTTGGCATCTCTCTTTCCATTGGAACAAGTCACGGGCATATCTACAGTTGACCAGTTGACAGATCAGCAATTCTATTAAGATGAAAACTAACCTTGGAAACGTTTAGAAGGAAAAGGGTGTCCTTTGATTTATTATGCCATTTTATGCTTGTGCCATTATTCCCCTTTCAGCTATGCAGACTATGTTAAGTGGAAACATCTAGCATTTTTAATAAAGTGCTTCATTCAAACCAAATATTAACCAGAAGCATTTTAGATGAGCCTTCTGATTAAAGTAAATGAAATAAAGATCATCCAGTTTCGTTCAATAATAGAGAGTGAGGCATAACGAACAGAATACAGCAACATTCTTGTGATGACAAACTACGCTGTCATTTCTTTTTAGTGCCAGCTGAGGTCTGGGTGTTTTCCTCAGAAATTATAGGGATATTTGCTTTCTAGTAGGTGGCAGTGCATTCTAGTTATCTTGTATCTTAATAAAAGTTTAAGTGGTATGTACTTCATTTGTATATTTAGGTAAAGTTATTTTGAAAATGATTATTTGTTTTTTGCCCAAAGTAGGACTGATAGCTATTTTATATAATTTAGCTTTGAAGTTTAGGCAAAAGTTAAATATTTAGATTTCCTCGACTTTCAAAATATGTATCCTTACCAGTTTCTCTGTTTGCAACACCGAGATCCCATAATCCACTTTCTTCACTGCATTCTTCTATAGTTTGTGAATAAAGATTCTTAAATTCTTTTGGAATCTATAGCTTTAAAAAGAAAGATAAGGTTTCTGGGAAGGGTTTCTCAAGAAGGAAGGCATAGAAGTTGAAAGGAAAAGCTGATAATACTAGATACACTTTGGCACAAAATAATCTTTTTTTTTTTTTTAATGTTTTATTTATTTCTAGGAGAGAGAGAGAGAGACAGCGTGAGCAAGGGAGGGTCAGAGAGAGAGGGAGTCACAGACTGAAACAGGCTCTGAGCTAGCTGTCAGCACAGAGCCCGACGCGGGGCTCGAACCCACGAACCGTGAGATCATGACCCAAGCGAAAGTCGGACGCTTAACCGACTAAGCCACCCAGGCGCCCCTGGCGCAAAATAATCTTAAAGTTACAATAGTTCTCCATTAAACTTTAATTTTGGATGTTCCACTCGCTAATTGAAACATAATATTCAATAATATTCTTGATTAAAAATAGATTTAATTGCAGAAAAAATACTTTGGAGACTTTTTATCTGTGATATTAAAAATTATAGCTATATTACTTTCTTTAAGTCCTTTATTTATTTATGTTTGTTTGTTTTTACATTCCAATTAGTTAACATACAATGCAATATTAGTTTCAGGTGTACAAATAGTGATTCAACAATTCTATACATCACCAGAGGGGAGGTGGGTGGGAAAATGGGTTAAATAAGTGATGGGGATTAAGGTGTATACTTGTTGTGATGAGCACTGGGTATTGTATGGAAATGTTGAATAACTACTTATTTATTTTTAATTTGACACACAATGTTACATTAGTTTCAGTTGTACAACAGTGATTTGAAAACAATAATTCAAAAAAATATGTATACTCTTATGTTCACTGCAGTATTATTTACAGAAGCCAAGGAATAGAAGCCCCTCAACTGTCCATTGATAGATAAATGGATAAAGAAGATATGGCATATATTTAAAATGGAATATCACACCAACATAGAAAATGATGAGATCTTGGCATTTGCAGCAACACAAAAGGACCGAGAGGGTATTATGCTAAAAGAACTAAGTCAGACAAAAAAAGACAATTGGATTCCTATTACCATCTACCTATAATGAACATACTTAATGTGATATTTTTTGTAATGAAGTAGTTATTTCAAAATTTGTTCATCCTTTTAGAACTTGAAGCTTCTCCTTAAACAGAATTATGAGTCTTAAGAACTATTAGAAAAATTGTTGCATGAATGGACAGCAAAAGTGCAAAGTACATGGCTCCATGAAAAAGACGAAAAGAACTCCGAAAGAGAAGAGGATTTGCCAAGACTGAGTAAAAATGGTTGATTTCAGAAATCATCCCATTGGGATAATATGAGAGAATTATGAAGATAAAATAATGGATAATAAACCTGAAAAAATGTTGCATTGTGTTTTCATCTGTTATCTGACAATAAACTAAAACTGCTAACCTAATCGGCATAACCTAATAATGACTAGACTTAACCAAATAATTGGAAAGGAATAAAACTTTTTTGCCAGTGAGGTAATACAGGATAAAGCTTATTGTATGAATCTGTAAAGTTTTTTGACTATTAATATATTTTACTTTATTTGGTATTGTGATTTACGTATTTTAAATAAAGGATTATCAATAGTATTTTATAAATATTAATGATTTCATGGTGTTACATCTCTGAGATTGATGGATTTTTCTCTGATGATGTTGCCAAACCCAAAGTGGCGTCAATACTACAAAAACTAAAGTCATTCTTTCATCTGAAGGTAGTATGTAAAGATAAGACTAAAACACAAAATGAAAGTTAGCAATCTAGACTCTGCTTCAGACCTTAAACTTTTCATTAAAGTTCAATTTGTATTTTTTAACACCTTAGAAATAAGAAAAAATATTCTTAAACATTCTGATTTTCAATAAATAAAATGCAGTATCACAAATATTCTTAAGATATCTTGATCCAGAAATAACCTTTAGTGTGATTGAAAGTGGTAAAAAATAAATAAATAACTAAATACATACATGACAAAATAAATACATAAATGATTGAAATAATGAATAAATTAATAAACAAGCAAATAAATAAATTATAATACCAATGACTGTGAACAAAAATCAGAGGGTTTTTTTTTCACCAATAGAGGGATATTTTTAGCTCTGTGTTTGCTAGAACATAGAGCCAGAGCGGTGAATTAGTATTCTGTGGAATTACTAATTAGAATGAACTTCTGTTAAAATAAAAGAAAACAGGTAATTGACAAGATAAAATAGCTATCTTCTTGATATTCCCACTACTACATCCTTCTATGCATCTCTATAGGATCCATAGGTGGTTAACTTAACTACATTAAAATCCATAATCTTATATGATATAAATAAAATACTTTTCCAACAAGCTATCTACATGTGTGTTGTGTGTATATGCATATTGTTTGATATAACAAATATAGCTTTTATATTTTCACTTTATTCACTTATTTTCACAGCAAAATGAAGCAATATATGATCTAACTTTCATGTAGCTATAGTTAGCAATTAACTTTTCTACCTCATTTCATCTTCTTTTTAGCGTCTCTCAAAATCAAAAAGATCATGCAGTTTAGTTTCCGAATGTAGCTCCAGATTAAGAATGGAAAAATCTAGATACAAATGAAAGGTGCTAAGAAAACAAATTTGTTATAATTGGAAATATTGGAAACTATTAATAAATTTTCCTAATGGTAGAGTAGTAGAATGTTAAACATAAAACACATATATTTCATACACACCATCCAATGCCACATTCAGACACAATCTAAAAATAGCCTCCTATCAGACAAATCTTTAAATATTTCGATATTCACAGGTATATTTCAACACAAACTCTATACTTATGTGATAATGTCAGTCTCCTGAAATTTCTCCTTGTTTGGCTTGTAAACTTACCATTCTTTCTTTTTTTAAGACAATTTTATACTGGCATTTTTCCCTTAAGAGAAAAATCACTTCACACAAACAGAATTGTCAAGAAATGTCATATACTGAGAAATGCAGTGACAAATGAGGAAGGGCTGAGTCACTTATAAAGTGCTGTGCAGACTGCTCAGGGTAACAAGCACTAAACTGAAGAAGAGAGTAGATGGTGGAAATAGGTCAAAACAGCCAGTGAAGCGCAGCCATAATGTGTCAAAATGACCAGTAGATATGTTTACGTTCTTAATAGGCAATCTGCTTCTTATCGGAGGTTTGATGTTGATGCCCCTCAAATCAGGTACTTTAATTTTGGCACATGCTTTGGTTTGATTTTACTTCTGCTTAATTTCAACATAGTGTCACTTATGAAGACCTTTTTAATTTATCTTAAATTTATAATACTGCTCAAAATTGCTTTATAAACATAGTGCCAACTCACAGAATATATTGCTTGCATATTTCATGAAGCATGATTAGTATACATTTTAAAAAATGACTGTGTATAAAATTTAAACTTTTAAAAATGAGACTTGCCAGAGTCCAGCCCTGGCCAGGTCCAGAGGCCCTGAAGAATGGATGGTGTCAGGGAAAGTGAGTGAGAGAGCCCCGAGATCCTTTCTGATCACCAGGCAAGCATCTCTGTCCTGTCGGTTTTGGTGTCTTTATTTATAGGTCAAACATTAACATGGCATCAGAAAATGGGATTTGTACAATGGATAGCTCTCTGTGATAAGATGTTTTGGAAAATGTACAGAAACAGGTTTTATAGAAGTCTTCTTGCAGAACTGCCCCAATTATAGTGAGGTTGAGTAACTAAGAAAATAGCAGGGTGTTCTTAGTGAAAAACAGGATAACATACACATTTTGATAACACTAAGATTAAGTCATAGGTTAAGTTGTAGATACTCTTATCCATCCTCATCACAGCTGCCAGTGTAAAGGAAGATGTATACAGAATGCAGGCCTTAGGGAAGGGGCTGCTATACCTCACTAGTTAGCAAAGGTGTATGTAGTCACTTATGTTCTGCCCTTATCTCTTCCTTCTCTCTAAGTTAGAGTCTTTGTCTCCAAGACTTAGTTGTCCAGTCTTGGGCAAGACTTAATTGTCCAGTTATATTCCTTATGACACCAGAGAGCCAACTGTACCTTTAAAGAGTTTAGCTCATTTCCAATACATAGAATAGCCTCTTGGAATGCATTTACCTTTGTGTCTAGTTTCATGATTTCTTGAATAGTTAGGGCATGAGAGACATTTTTGGTTAGTTGATTTACATGTTGCGCTGTATGAACATCTTAGACTATTGCAACGGTATAAACAGAATTGTACATGTAAAGGTCAATCTTTTATAAGTAAGGGTCATTAGCCTGTTTATAGCTCAAGGGAAGTATCGAGGGAAACAGGACCTGCCGGAGACACGATGTCTGTTCCCATAATCAAAAGATGAAGTTTGCCCAGTAAGTTCCTTCACAAGGTGCAATCATCATACCAGGGCCGGAATAAGGAGACAAGTCACTCCCGATACCGATCAACAAGGTACCTTGGGGATCGGTGCTCAAGCAGAAATAATTGAGTGGGGATACATATCGGTCGTCGTCTGATGGCAAGAGACCATGCAAACTTGCTTTTACCTTACCAGGAGCTTTCTCGACTGGTGGGCTCAGAATGGCTCCCAAAAAGGACTGCAAGAAATTCAATCAAATTAAATCCTTTCCAATTCAAAGAATATTAAGAAATGATAGCAATATGAAATACTATATAGGATATTAGTATATATTGATCATATACTAAGTTCAGTTGATGGTTTTTACTTAAACATAAGGCATTAAATTATTGCTCATAAGTTAACTTTGCTATCCCAGGGTATATAAAATGATAAATTACTAGGCAAAATAAAACATATTTTTCACATACAAATACCCCTTGGGAAGGAAATATTTTGGAATATATATGTTTCATATATTTTTAAAGATAATGATTATTTATTTATTGTTTTATTTTAGAACAGGGAGAAAGCATGAGCAGGGGAGAAGGGCTGCAGGGGTGAGGGTGGAGGGGGAGAGAATATCTTAAGCAGTCTTCATGCTCAGTGCAGAGCCTGATGCAGGGCTTGATCCCACAACTCTGGAATGATGACCTGAGTTGAAATCAAGAGACGGATGCTCCACTGACTGAGCCACCCAGACACCCCTAGAGATAATGATACTGATATCACCAAACTCAGAGTAAAAACAATTGAAGGAGGTGCTATATGAAGAAACAGCAACAGACTGTGCCTGCAAATAAAGATTTGTTTCATCGTTGTTGGAATATAATATGAATTTTTATAAACCTTCATCCTTTCTCTCCATATTTCTCTTGTTTCTCGGGAATTTAGCTATTATCTTTACTAAAATATCTCATAACTTTTTTCATACACTTGGTAGAAGGATGTTCAAAGACTTGGAATTTATTGTTATTATTATTATTATTTTACAATTTCTGATTGAATGAATGAAAAAGAGGCTCGATCCCATTGGGATATAGAGGTAATTGCACAGCTATTTCTTATTGATCCAGCCTCTTGTGTAATCCCATGTCTTGGGGAAAGTTTACATTTTTCCAGGTATAGATATTTGACTCCCACAGTGATTTATTCCAGCTGTATCTAATTTTCCAAAATATTCTTCAGATAACTGTGTTATAAAAGCTATCACCACATGTCCTTTCATTTTTATATCATGTGCAGAGACCAACTCTCATCCTTCGTGCTTCTATGTGGTCAAAAATTTGACAATTATCCATATTGCAAAATTCCCATTCAAATTCTGTCAGGCATTTTTCAGAGGCAGAAAGTAATTTGTGGTTCTTTCTATGAATTGCCATCACTTCTCCTCCAAGCCTAGCAGTCCTGAGGGATTTTAGTAGCATGTTAAAGTCATACAATCAAAATTTCTTTCTCCCGTCCCTGGTACTGTTATTCCCCATACAAAGCATCAGTGCTTCCTACATCTTCTTATATCTAATTGCTGGCAGTCTTCTTGCCTCACAGCATTAGTTCTAATTTCAGGGACAGTTCTTTTCAACAAGTGAGGTGAATTAAGAATCCTAAATAAGTTGAGGTAGATCTACAATTGAATTTTTCCTAAACCAAGAGTGTGTGTAATTTCTCAAAACATTAGGCATCAGTGAAAGTTGCCTAAACCCAAATCGCCAGCCTGTTTTCTTAGCTATATTCACATCCAGTAAATTTATCTGATGCTTTATAAGACTGTACACTCTTTCTCTGAAGCACTCAAGTTCCAGTAATTAATCTCTTCTATACCATGACTCAGATAATAGGACAGCTTCCATAGCTTCCAAGTGAAGGAGAGGGGATATTCCGATAACTCTCAAAGCTGAGGCCAGGAGTGCTAGAAATAGTCTGGGCTTGGAGTTTTCTTTGTTGGAAGGTCTTTAACTGTGAATTCAATTTCTTTAAAAGACATTGGACTATTCAAGTTATTTTCTTGTGTATGATCTAGTAGTTTGCATAGTTTGAAGAAATTTGTCTATTTCCTCTAAATTTTTAAATTTAGAGTCATAATATGGTTCATAATGTTCTTTTAATAATCTCCTAATGTCTATGTGTCTGTAGTTATTGCCTGACTTCCATTCCTTGTATAAGTAATTCATGTATTCCCTCTTTTTTTCCATTTCCTCTTATTAGTTGGCCAATCTAGATGGAGGTATATTAATTATATTGCTCTTTTCAAAGACCAGCTTTAGACTTCATTGACTTTTTATTTTTATTCCATCAATGTCTGATGTTATTTTATTTTTTCTTTCTTTCTGCTTAAGCTGAGCTTTTAATTTGCTTATTTTCCTAGTATTCTAATGGAAAAACTTGGGTATCTGATTTAATACCTTTATCTTTAATAGAAACACAAATGACCTAATTTCCCCTTTTAGTACTGCCTTAATTCCATCCGTCAAAAGCTGATATATATTCAGTTCTATTCATTTCAAAGTATTGTTAATTTCCATTAAGAGTTTCTTTTCTTTTATTGATTTTTGGTTTAATTTCGTTACGGTGAAAACATAGGAACATATAAATATATGAACATAACATTGTATGGCCATATATATTATGATCAAACACAATGTACAGTATCATTGTACATTTGTTAATATATTTGAAAGACACAAACTCTGGTGTATCTTAATGAGTGCTCTACATGGGCTTGAAAATAATTCCTGTTATTGTTGGGGGAAGGGTTCTTCAAATGTCAATTAGATCACAACATTTGATGGTGTTGTTCAAGTCTTCTACATCTTATTGATTATTTGTCTACTTGTGTAACCAATTATGAATAGCAAAGTGGGAAAGTCTCCAACTCTAAATATGAATTTGTCTATTTCTCTTCTCAGTCCCTTTCAGTTTTTGGTTCATATATTTTGATGCTCTGTTGCAAGTGAATACACATTTAGAAATGTTGTGATTTTTTTTTAAGTGACTCTTTTATCATTATCTAAATTCCCCTTTTCCTCTAGTCGTATTCCTCATTCTGAAATTTATTTTGTCCAATGATGTTACAGCTACTACAGCTGATTTTTGAATGCTCTTTGTGTGATATGCTTTTTTAATCCTTTTATTTTAACCTATCTAAGTATATGCATTTAAATGGGTTTCATAGCATTATCATATAATTCTTCTGCATATGTGTTCTTTTCTTTTAAATGTTTTATTTATTTCTGAGAGAGAGCGAGAGAGAGAGAGAGAGCATAAGCAGGGGAGGGTCAGAGAGAGGGAGACACAGAATCTGAAACAGGCTCCAGGTTCTGAGCTAGCTGTTAGCACAGAGCCCAATGCAGGGCTCGAACCCACGAACCATGAGATCATGACCTGAGCTGAAGTAGGATGCTTAACCGACTGAGCCATCCAGGCGCCCCTGCATATGTGTGCTTTTAAATGAGTTGTGACAATCTGTCTTATAATTGATTTATCTGTGTAACAAATCTTCTTTTTCTAGCTGTCTTCAATATTGTTATTTTCTCTTTGGCTCCACCAGTTTGAAGATAATATACTTAGCCATTTTTGTTTGTTTTTCTTTTATTATTATTGATTCAGATTGATATTCTCTGGGCTTCTTTGATCTGTGGTTTGAGTCAATAATTTTGAAAAATTCTCAGGAAATTTTCCTTCAATTTATTTTGTTCCTTTCTAGTTCTCTTCTCCTTCTTTATAATTGAGATTCTAATTTTGCATAATTTATACCATTTGATATTGTTCTACAATTTCTTGGTTTATTTGTGATATTTTTCACTTTTTTCTTTTTGTGTTTCAGTTTGGATAATTTGTATTGAACTCCTTCCTTTGAGTGTGTTGAGTTGAAGTTTTTGGATGTTTCTCATTTCTAGAATTTTTACTTTCTTTCTCGTCGGAGACTGTCTCTGGCTGGGTCCAGGGGTCCCTGAAGGATGGACGGTGTTAGCGAGGGAGGGATGGACGGTGTTAGCGAGGGAGGGATGAGAGAGGCCACGAGAATCTTTCTGCTCACCAGGCAGGCATCTCCGCTCTGACTAGAACTCAACTTTATTTTATAATGAAGTGTTTGGGGGACGGCACAGAAGTGACATTTACCTTAGACAATGATTTCGGATGACAAAATTCTTTGATATGTAAGAATTTCCCGGAACATAGATTTGTAGAAAACTCCTGCATAACCTTTATCAATAGTGATTGAGGTAGGGGATTTAGATGCTTATCCTATGGGAAAAGAAGGTATCTTTAGCATACCAGACAATGTTTTTAGCATAAAAAGGGTGAAGTTACTTCTTTGTGAGCAGGGGTCAATAGCTTGTTTAAAGAGAAGTATTAAGAAAAACAGGTCTTTCAGGAAACACAATGTTTGCTCCCATAATCACAAAAGAAGAAGTTCCTACAATAGGTTCCTTCACAGGGAGCAATCAGCATATTCAAGGCCAGAATAAGTTATTCCAAATACTGATCACAAGATGCCTTGGGGGTTGGTGCTCCAAGCAGAAACAATTGGGTGGGGGTGGATATCTGTCCTTAACTCTAAATTAGGCTCTTTGTCTCAGGGCCAGGCTCAATTGTAACTCGTGTTCTTAGCCCCCTTTATGATGTAAGTCTTGGATCTGCAAGGCCCATAGGAAGAGCCTTTTGACAATCATCCACAGAGCTTTCATCTGAAGTCTCTTTTGAAAAGGCAGGAATATGCTTTTCCTTCTGAGCAATCTGTGTGGGGAATATTGGTCTGATCTGGAATATTGTGAGGTCTGGTCAATACCCGCAGGCTCATTTCCAACATGAGCCAGTAGTAGCAGAAGGAGATACCAGTTTTCATTGCACATGGCAGGAGCTGTGCAAATGCTGCCATTTCCTCGCTGTGACTGTCATCCAGCGAGGACAGTGCAGCTCCCAGCACTTTCTTTCTTGTTCTCATATCTCTGTTGAAATTTCCCATCTGCTCATATGTGTTGTCCACTTTTTCTATGATAATCTGTAAAACATTAGTCATAGTTATTTAAAAATCTTTGTTTTATACTTCAAACATTTGTATGATATGTAAGTTGGATTGTTTTTTCTTTCCTTTTTTTTTTTTTTTACAAGTTTTACTTATTTATTTTGAGACAGAGAGAGAGAGGAGGGGAGAGAACTAGACCAGGGGAATGGCAGAGAGAAGAGGGAGAGAGAATTCCAAGCAAGCTCCACGTTGATAGCACAGCTATTGATGCAGGGCTCAAACTCACAAACCGTGAGATCAAGACCTGAGCTGAAATCAAGAGTCAGATGCTTAACTGACTAAGCCACCCTGGTCCCCATGATTGTCTTTATTTTCTTTACTCTGTACACCCACTGCTTTTTCTTTACTTTTTAAATACCTCATAATTATTAGTTATTGTTGAAATACATACATTGTTGTTGAAAGTGTGTTTTGCACAAATGAATTATGTAGCTTTTAAGCCTGGAAATAAGCATGGCTTTGCTTCTGCTAGTACTTTTGTGTGAAGGTGAGTCAGTTTAGAAGTCGAGACAGATGTGAATGAGGCTTGATCTCACAACAGATCTCTGTTGTTGCTGTGGTTATCCTCTGTGAATCCAGGCTCAACATTTCTCTAGTGTTACCTTGTATTAAGGTTAAGGCAGGTTTGCCTTATAGTTTTGATAAAAATCTGCTTCACCCTCAGTTTTAGATATTCCATTTACACTACATCTTAGAAGAGGTCTCTCTCCACACCTTTATCCCTTTTCAAACAGTATTCCAACATTACTTAGCACTTGACACTTGTTTAGCCTGGTGGTGATATCTGGAGAGAGAGATCTGCTTTTCTGGTTTTTCTACAGCCTTAGTCTGTGTCTGTGGATGTCAGCAGTAAGGCCTTCATGGAATCCCTGCTCTGCACTAGCTCTTATTTCTGGAGCCCATATATATTCTTATTCGGTCCCTGGATGGAAAGTATTTTTATAGTTTCTTCTCCCAGCTTAAATATGTTTTTACCATTGACCTAAAAGTGACAGTATTTGCTGTAATTCTCCCAAGACTTTGAGGCTTTTGTTTCATAAAGGAGAGAGGAATAAAGGATCAATTTGATGTTATATGCCTTTCCCCTAGCTGGGCATTTATATTCCATGGGTCTTTACAACGAGGTATAAGTCCTTGGAACCTTCCTTATTTTTATTTTTTTAAGTTTATTTATTTATTTTGAGAAAGAGAGAGAGAGATAAAGAGAGAGAAAGAGAGCCTGAGAGAGGGGCAGAGAGAGAGAGAGAGAGAGAGAGAGAATCCCAAGCAGGCTCTGTGCTGTCAGCACAAAACCCAATGTGGGGCTCAATCTCACAAACTGTGAAATCATGATCTGAGATGAAATTGAGTCAGATGCTTAACAAACTAAGTCACCCAGGCACCCTCTTAATCTTATTTATAATCACCTCTGAGGTCTTAGAGAAGACTCTCCAAGTGGGTACATTTCTCCTAGCATCATTTGCCTCTGGTAGGTTCTATATTACCTTGGTAGCCCACACTTAGACAATTTTTAACAATGTTTGCTGATTCTTCCTTTGGATGTAGCCAGTGCAATTGATCTCAGTTAAGAAAGTTAGCTTGCTATCTCTTTTCACAGGTGCCTGTTTTTACTTAGGTTCAGGATTAGTTTGTTGATCTCTGATTTTTTAAAAAGTTGGCAATTTGCAGATTTTCTGGGGCTTTCATATAATTGCAGGAACAATGCTGTTTTCAACTTCCTACGTCTTAAGTTGAAGCCCAACAGATTCCTTCTGAAGTTTACCCACAAAAAGGTTTAAAAATCCTTCTGTAAGGATAAAATTTAATAAGTGTTCACCCAAGAAATGCTTACTGAGCACTTCTATGTAGGAGGTACTATTCAGGAGAATAAACAATATCATTAGCATCTGAAACCTGATACTCTCAATGGGAAAAGGAGGACAGAAAATAAACAATGAAAATAATATGTAGGGGCATCTGAGTAGCTCAGTTGGTTAAGAATTGGACTTCAGTTCAGGTCATGATCTCATGGTTCGTGGGTTCAAGCCCCACGTCAGGCCATGTGCTGACACCTCAGAGCCTGGAGCCTCTTCGGATTCTGTGTCTCCCTCTCTCTGTGCCCCTCCTCCACTCACACTCTGTCTCTCTGTCTCTTTGAAAAATAAATAAATGTTAAAAAAAATTTTAAAAGAAAAATAATATGTACCTAAAGTTTATGGTATTTTAGAAGTTGCTTAATGCTATGGGGAAAGAATAAAATAGAGGAGAAGTCAGTGATGACATTAGGTGTGTTTTAAATTTATAATCAGGAAAAGTCCGAGGGAGATGGTAGACTTTGATCAGAGAGTTGAAGAAAATAAAGTTCACTCTGTAAAAATCTGGGATGGACAGGCAATATTTCCAGCACAGAAAAATAGCCAATGTAAAAAGCCATAAGGCAGGAGCAAGCTCGCATGTGTGGGAGAGCAAGGAGGCCAGGGGGGCTGCTTAGAATTGGCAAGGGGACATGCGGTGAAGGAAGGCTGAGTGATGAGGACCAGATCATGAGTGTTGTGGTATGATTTGGGCTTTCATTCAGAGGGAAGTGTGGAGGCATGGTAGGGTATTGGGTATAGGAGTAATACGATCTGACTCTCATTTTAAAAAGCATCACTCTAGCTTCTGTGGGGAATAGAGTGGGGTGTTGAGTGGGGTGATTATGCCATAGAATGGCATAATCAAATTGTCATGCCATTTAATAAGGGTGACCTTTAGAGAAGATTTCTCCTTTGAGTCCAATTGAGAGTTCTTTCTTCCTTCCAGTAAAATTGTATTTAATTGTCAAAAATGAAGCATGGCTTTATTCTACAATCAATGGACCTGAAAATGCTAAACTGCAAATCATAGTGGGTTAAACTATACACCAGTAAAATTTGAAAAATATTCTGAGATATTTCACATGGTCAACTTCTTTGTGATGTCCCTGCTTTCCATTAATCACATACAGTTGGAGTGTCCTGAAAGAAATACATACTAAATATATAATATTTTTCATCCTTTTAAAATTTCTTTAATTTATATTTCCTATATTTCTTACTTGACAAGATAGTTTTTAACCTTATGTACTAAGAGTTCATATTCTGCAGTCTGATGAAAAAAGAAAAGTAGACATGATTTAAACATTCTATCCTAAACTTAGTCTCAAAGTAAACTTACTATGTGTAAGATTTACCGTAACTCCAACTTTCCTTACACTTATTTGCATAACTTGTCTTCACAGTGGTGTAATTAGCAGAAAACCATTCTAATGTGTTTGTTGCAGGGCCAGAAAACATAAAAACAAACAAAATTATTTTGAAAACACTACTCATGAACAATATGCTCATGTTCCTATTAGTATATCTTAATGTGTTCAGTGATACTCTTTTAAGAAAATTTATTTAAACAATTACAAATTTTTTAATAATCAAAATGCCAATTCAATTTTGGTTGAATCATTATGAATGTATTTTAATTGGTTAGTATCTTTTTCTTTTTTAAAAATTTTTTTAATGATATTTATTTTTGAATCAGAGAGAAACAGACATGAGTGGGGGTGGGGCAGAGAGAGAGGGAGACACAGGATCGGAAGCAGGCTCTAGGCTCTGAGCTGGCTGTCAGCACAGAGCCTGACACAGGGCTGGAACCCACGAACCATGAGATCCTCACCTGAGCCGAAGTCCTACGCTTAACAGACTGAACCACCCAGGTGGCCCAGTATTTTTTCCTGACTGCCCATCACTTCTATCTCCAAATAAAATCCAAAAATGCAGGTATATCCACCATCTTATTCATTTCTAAACCCCAAATAACAAAACAGTACTTGGATTAACAGGCTGTCAATTTTGTTACTCCTGTTGAATGATGTGTGAACAGTCCTACACAGTATTTGAAGCATTCTTTTTTTATCCTTGAGCTCTCTATCTAGATAACTTTCAAAGTTATCTTTTAAATTCACTATGTCCATGACTGAATAAATTGTTCCCACTCTCAAAGTTGTTCAGAAGACTTCTGGTTCTTCAAACCAGGAATGTGGGAGTCATCTTTGGTCATTCTTCTCCTTTACTCCCTGCATGAAACCATTCACCAAATGGCATAACTTCTACATCTTGATTATCTTTCCAACCCTTTCTATGTTTTGTTTGCATTTCGTTATCATCCTCACAGTTGAAACCTCCACCTTTTCCCCTGAGGCCTGCGATAAATAGCCTTTTGAAATGCTTACCCTGGCTGAAAGCTAACTCAGTCTCCATTTTCCACAGTCTGAGAAATTACTCCTGAATTCAGATCTATCATCTCACTTCCTTGTTTAAATCATTTTGGTGGTTGTCCGTTGCTCTTAAGATAAGGGCAAAATTTCACATCATGGTCTATAAAGTCATGCCTGATCTAGGCTCATACTTAATCATCTCACTCCATATCCTGCTTCAGGTTTTATCTTTAAGCCGGGTTATTTCTTCCAATCAGGCCCAAAGAGATGGTGGATGTCCTGCATTGGTACCCTCGTCATTTCCTAGAGTGACCCCACACCCCCTCTTACTTCACCTTCTGCCCACTCTACTCACGCTCCTCCCATAACCTCTCTCTTGCCTGAGTCTTACTCACTTTTCAGATCTCAGCCTCAAAGTGTTGTTTGTGTTTGTGCTTTTTTGTTTTGTTTTACTTTACAGTTGAGTTTCTTAAATTTATTAATATTATTATTATTGTTGTTATTATTTAATCCTCACATCCACAGTATTATGTACTGTCCCTTGCCACACTCTTCACTTTTTTTCTTAAGATTTTAATTTTTAAAGTTATCTTTACACCACCCCAGATCTAGAGTCTCCAGGGGAGTCTGGGTGGCTCAGGAGGTTAAGCGTCCGACTTCAGCTCAGGCCATGATCTCATGGTTCGTGGGTTCCAGCCCCATGTTGGGCTCTGTGCTGACAGCTAGCTCAGAGCCTGGAGCCTGTTTCAGATTCTGTCTCCCTCTCTCTCTGACCCTCCCCTGCGCACGCTGTTTCTCTCTCTCAGAAATTAAAAAATAATAATAATAATAAATAAATAATAATTAAAAAAAGAGTGTCCTGCTCCACCGACTGAACAGCCAGGTGCCTCTTCACTTTTAATTATCATCGTTTTAATCTATGCCTCCCCCTTAGTACATGGTAAGCACCGAGAGGTTATGGGCAGGGTCTGTTCATTTCAATGATTTAACTCAGCTCTCAGCACAGTTGTGACACAGTGTGTAATCAGTATTTGTTGAATGAATGAATGGATAAATTTCAAATGAACTGTTTGAATACAACTGAAATTTTATCAAGTACACTGTGAATAATATAAACCCTACTCATCCTATAACAGTGATGATTCAAATTAATTCTAAATATCGTATGTTTCTGAACATATATTTTTATAATAAATTTGACTACATTTTCAAAGAACTTGTTTTCTTATTTTACAGAAAATGTCTAAACAGAACTAATAATACAGTAACATAATTAACATTCCATTTAAAAGAGATGTAAACCATTCTGATTAGATACCATTTTGGGGGTGGGAGAATGTGTTATCCCTGTGAAATATTCGATTTGTAATTAGGAAATAATGACTCTTCATACATAAAAACATCTCTAGGTACATTTTACTGATCTCTTGACAAGTTTTGTGTTTTAAAAATTGTCTAAAAGTGCCTTTTTGTCAAATTTGATATTTGATGGTTATTTTAGTTTGAATATTGAAAATTCTGGTGTACGTGTTTGGATTTTTATTTATAACTTTAGGAACTAATGCAAAAGTATATGGGTAGTGGCAGAGAAAAATGGAGTTAAAGAATTGCAAAAAATAATGACAAATAAACATACTTAGGTCATTAAAAATATTTTAATAGCTATACCTACGGCAAAATCATATTTAAATAGCTATACTTATGGCAAAAACTTGTATTTAAATATTTGTATCATAAACAAGATTTATAGTGTGCATTTTCACTCTGCTCTTTTTGTTAAGGTGCCACTGGTGTTTCTAATATGGAACAACAGATACCTAAATTTCAATATCATTAATATATGCCAAGTATTACTCCTTTATCTGACACTATTCATCACATTCTAATTAATCATCAAGGAAGAAACCAACTATTCCTTTTCAGATATGGACCAATAACTCTTGGGAAAATTAAATCATCTTTCAGAAACATTTCATTCCTTGGTGCTAATAATTCAGTGCAAATGAATTTTCAGAATAACAGTCAGATCATATTATATAATTTTCTTTACGATTCTTCATCTCATGTATTAAAATTTCATTCTGCATTTGAAATCTGCTTTTTTTCCCCCCAAAGTCATTTGCAGTATTGTGATAAGTAGCAAAAGGCCATTCACAAAGTATAATATGAGCTTCCGCTGAAGTTAGAAAATGAAAAGGAACACTTTTTTGTTTGCAAAGACAAGACTGAACAGTGGGTCACTGTGAACACGGAGGGAAATGCAGGATATTCTCATTCTTTTAGTAATATTTAATCTCATTTTAACCTTTGTCTCTTCATTGTTATAACATTTCAGTGGCCTAATTTTCTAGGATAATTTACAATTCACTTATGTGCCTATCACAGTACATAAACAGAAAAGTACAAAGGGAGAAAATCCTTCAAAGCCCATTTACATGTATTATTATTTTAGATTTGTGATTTCACTTTTGATGAGAATGAATTGCCTTACGTAGGTGTGATACTGAAGCCTGAGTCATCGAGACAATTATCCATGGATTCTACTGTGGTTCTTATCCTTGCTTCATACCAACAACCATTACCATGCTCCACCATCTCCAGTTTATCTCCTTGAACCATGAAACATCACAGAAAAGATAAAGGGACCACTTTAATGATTTTACCTTTTACCACAGCAAAATGGGGGCACCAGGTCCGTTTTATATTTTTAACAGAGACAATAATCTTTTTTGTTTTTGTTGTTATTGTTTAAAAAAATCATTGGTGACATTTCTGACTGCTTCATTCTAATTACAAATAACTGGACTTACCAGCATATAATTACAAATAAGGAACATTAACATACCAACTAATTCGTTTTTTTTTTAATTTAGAAAAACATTTATTTTTGAATCAGAGAGAGAGAGATAGAGAGAGAGGAAGGGGGGGCAGAGAAAGAGAGGAAGAGGGAGACAGCGAATATCAACAGGTTCTGCACTGTCAGTGTGGAGTTGGAGACCAGGCCTGAACTCATGAACTGTGAGATCATGACCTGAGCCAAAGTCAAGAGTCAAGAGTCAAGAGTTGGACATTTAACCCACTGAACCACCCAAAAGTCCCCATACCAACTAATTCTTAATGCTTTGAAGTTCCACCTGTTGCAAAGTAGGACCTCAGATTCCCCAACTCTACCCTCTTTGGCAGTTCTTCTCTGCCTTTATTACTAGTGTATTATTTAAAAAAAATCATCGTTCTGCATACATATGTCCCTGTTCTTATGATCTGTGTCATATAATGGTACTTCTCACTTTCCAAAATTTAATGATCATCTATATGTTAGTATGTGCCAAGAAGTGTTAGTTGCACATCAACCAGGCACTATCTTCTTAGTGATCTTGAATTTTTTATAGTAGGACGGTATAAAAAAACAATTATCTCACATAAAAATAATAGAAGTACCAAAATGTTTTATGTATAATGGATGTATAAGAAATGAGAAAAAAATCAATATATAAAATTTTATGCTAACATTAATAGGTGCATTAGAGACGTTCTACGTGTTGAAGTTCTTCTCTGAGAAGGTGTGAAGACATACTAGAGGTAGAATATTTATCAGGTGGATACTAACAGAGAAATTGGCAGATGACTGTCATTATCAGTCATGGCCATGAAGAATCAGTGCATTCCTTAGGTATATTTAGCTTTTTTTTCTTTTTCAGGACCAGTATGGAAGCAGAGGCTAGATTCCCAGGTGAAGCAGAATCAACCATACCTCAAAGACATGAGTATCTTCCGATGAATCAGTAGCCCCAGTTGTTTTCATGGATGTTATTCCACAATTGAGAGTTATCAACTGAGATCTAACCCTGGTCTAGATGCTTCCTTGAGATCGATGTTGGGATTTGGCAATGGCCAACATGTGGGATTGGTCTGGATAAGAGTGCCCACTTGTACCGCTACAGGTTTGTGTTAAAGAACTCAAAAGCGCTATAAAAATGATCACATGATGCGGTATCTGAGTGGCTCAAATGGTTAAGCATCTGATTCTCAACTTAGTCTGAGGCAATGAATTCATGGTTCCCGAGATTGAACTCCACCTTGGGCTCTGTGCTGAAAGCATGGAAACATGAAGCCTGCTTGGGATTCTCTCTCCCTCTCTGCCCTTCCCCTACTCATCATTCCACCCCCCCTCAAAATAGAGAAAGAAACATTAAAAGAAAAAGAATAATCCTACTCTTGGACTAAAATGCAGTGAAAAAAAGCTACATAGTTTTGTTTCATTTACTAATATATCCTCGAAATCAGTTGGCTTTTATTTTAAGAGACTTAGTGTTGAAAAGTCTTTTTTTTTTTATTTAAGTTTATTTATATTGAGAGAGAGAGAGAAAGAAAGAGAGAGAGAAAGAAGAATCCCAAGCAGGTTCCACCCTGTCAGCACAGAGCCAGATTTGGGGCTTGATATAATGAACCATGACATCATGACCTTAGCTAAAATCAAAAGTGGGATGCTTATTTGACTGAGCCACTGAGGTGCTCCAGAAAGTCTTTTTTTTTTAAATTTATTTATTTGAGAGAGAAAGAGAGAGAGGACAGTGGGGGAGGGGCTGATAGAGATGGGGACAGAGGATCTGAAGTGGGTTCTGTGCTGACAATAGAGACCCTGATGCAGGGCTCGAACTCATGAACCATGAGATCATGACCTGAGCTGAAGCTGGAAGCTTAACTGACTAAGAGACCCGGATACCCCAGAATGCCTTAATTTAAATAATCAACATGGCCAATCATAAAGACTAAAATGAACTGGTGTCTACTTATCTCTTTAATGTAAGGATTAACCTGGAGTTTACCAGTCTAGGTGAAGCAGCTCCAAGGAACTCCTACTACAAGTCTGACACTATAGGGAAGAGCACGCTTTTCAAAGAAACCAGAATTAGTACATAAAACCTAGGTCATGGGTGGATGTTATACACTAATACTTTGACATCATTTTTGAGAAGGGATCTCTACAACCACAGAAATTTATTGAACACAAAGGGTCAATATGAAACAAGTCCAATGGAGAAGAATACCCCAACTTACTTATAGTCATTGAATCATAGAATTTGCAGTTTTTTAGGCTGATTAACACTGGGTAATATTCATTTCCTTTAGAGAAGAATTAACACCCAGGGCCGGGACTCCCTACACTGATTTCAATGGGTCACATCAGAAAACAATATCCCAACATTGGCGATTTCCCATAGTCAAGACACTTGATGCTTGGATAATATCATTGTGACAGATGGATGGCTGTGGTCTCTGTAGGTCCAGTGTCTCTCCTCATCCTTAGACTTTAGGCTTGGCCGTCTCACTTGTTCTGGCAATGACGTACAGGCAGAAGGGACCGAATGCCAGTTCAGAGCCCAAACTCAAGAAGTGTGTTGCACTTTGCAACTGTATGAGGAAAAAAATATCCCTACTCAGAGAACCCACATGTGCAAGGAGAGTGACAGACACATGGGCTAAAATTACCCTAAGTGACCAATAGACCCACAGTGAGCAGTGCTGTCCCAGCTGTTCCCAGCTGTTCCTGGAGACCTACAAGACAGCCCAGCCTAGATTAGCCAAACACCAACTCATGTGCAGACTTATGAACCATAATAAATTGTGTTTGAAGCCACTGAGTTTTGGGATGATTTGCAGCTCAACAGTCCATTGTGGATAGAAGCATTAATAACAATCCAGTCTGGACTGAGCTCTCCCTGGACCACTTTTTATGTCCCTCCACTGTAAGGTCAGGTGAAGTTCAGGTCCACACATCCTTCTGGGGCTCTTCTGTCTCAGTTCTGCACCTTCTGCAAACAACTACTCATGAGAGAAGACAGCTCCACAAAACTGAGCAGAAGAGTGCAGCACAGAGCCATCAAACTCCACTCTTAGAACAAGAAGCATAAATCGTAAAAGCCACAATTTCTGCGGAGAAAAACTTCTCATAAAAAACACAATAAATAAAATGTATTCCACACAGAACAATTGGCTTCTCTAAAATATTTGTGTTCAAATTAGTGGTTTCTTCTCAGTTCTTTTTCCTTCTAAGTGTAGAGAATATGTTTACTTTGTATATGAGGAATTAAAGGACTGAATAAGGAAGTTTTCTCAGGTAGAAGAAAACTTACACAAAAAGTAATTCAAGTCCTTGCCACTGAAAAAGATAGAAATCTTTTGTATTTTAAAATGTCTCTTGGAACTTTAGTTCAGACAATATAACACATTAAGAAAAATACTGAAATGAGAAAATTCTACTCTCTCTCACTTTATATATATATATATATATATATATATATATATTACATATAACTATATATATATAGTTACATATTTCACTTTCCCTGCAGAATGTATTATGTGCATTTCTTCTGAATATTCAAATTTTTTAAAAATATTTTAATGTTTTTTAAAATTTATTTCTGAGAGAGAGAGACAGCATGAACAGGGGAGGGTCAGAGAGAGAGGGAGAACAGAATCTGAAGCAGGCTCCAGGCTCTGAGCTAGCTGTCAGCACAGAGCCCAACGCGGGGCTCGGACCCACAAACCGAGAGATCATGACCTGAGCTGTAGTTGGACGCTTAACCGACTGAGCCACCCAGATGCCCCTGCATATTCAAATTTTGTAAGATGCAATATTAATTGCTACACAGTATATCATCAAATCAATATGCCAAAATTCACTTAAACAGTTTTCTGTCTCTACATTAAAGTTTTCCCAAAGTTTTCCTGTTATAAAGATGGACATGGACATTCTTATATGTAATTTTTAAAATTGTTTCTCTGGTTACTTCCTTATGCTAAATCAGAATTTAAATTTCTTGGTCAAAGATTTAAAATGGTTTTAAGGCTTCTGATTTAATGTTTTCAATAAAAAGCTTTTTTATGCACCTTAAATAGCTTTCTCAGAACTACATAAACTGAGTATAAACATATAGTTATTAATCTTTCAATATTTGTATTCTCTGCTAAATGTCATGTACTTATAATATATAATACTACATATAATATGATAGAGGCAAAGAGCTGTTAATTATTCACTATATATGCCTCTATTAAAATATAATCTCCAAGAGGTCAGGGACTATTTCCTCACCATTGTAACCAGCACCCAGAATAATATCTGCATGAACATTTGTTCAGTGAATGAATAAAACCCACAATTTGATATCAACTTGCTTTAAAAATTATTCTTTAATAGTCAAATAGTTCAATATCCTGGTATTGAGTCTGTGATTGCTTTCCTTCAATTGCACTTATATACTGCAAGATCCAACATTTATAAGAGTATCAGCCCTAACATAATTATTTTATTCGAGACCTCTATTTTCATAGTCTTTTAAAAGGGTTACTGCTATGGACATAGAGAAAAAAATTATGCTGTACAAGATTTTTTTTACTTTAGGGTAGATGATAAAGTGGCTTAGTGTTTGTTTGCACAGTGACCTTTATGTCTTTGATTCTAGCTAAATCTGACTTTTTATCCTCTAACTGCAGGTGTTTGAAACAATCTGAAGCTTGCTGACATTTTAAAAATATTATTACAGACAGAATGAGAAGAAAATAGAAATTACAAACATCTGCTGTTTTAGTATCTTCTATGTTCTAAATTTCTCTAGTTGGATGTTAAGCACTGAGTATTTCCCGATTATCCTTTTTGTCTACATTACATGATTTTCTTTATTCTTTGCATGACTTTTCTGAAATTTTTTCACTTAAATGTTTATGCCAATTCATTTTGTATTTACAAAATGCCCTATCTACATATCTATTTTTATGAGTATTTTCTAGGCTTTTAGACTTTCGTAGAGTTTAATTTTAATAACTGTGTCCTTGCCAACTAACTAAAGCTAAATTATGTTTCTTCATGCAGAAACTAGAGAAATGTTTACTGATAATGGGCAAGTAACAATAAATTAGAGAAACAAATACAAATTTATGATGAATCTTGGAATAAATTTTTATTATTGGTATCTTTTGATTGTTATAAAATGGTATTTAAAACTATATTTAATATTTATTAAAATGTCAGGTAGTATCATATTTAATGGTGATAAACTGGACACCTTCTATCCAAGATTAGGAACAAGACATAGAAATCTTCTCTTACCACTGCTATTGAACATTGTACTGGACCCCGTAGCTAGTACAGTAAGATAAGAAAAGGGAACTAAACGTATACGGATTGGAAAGGAAGCAGTAAAGCTATCTTCATTCATAGATGACATGATTTTCTATGTAGAATAACCCAAAGACACAACAACAAAACTTCTAGAACTCATGAATAAGTCTAGCAAGTTCACAGGATTCATGGACAAAAGTCAGTTGTGTGTGAGTGCGTATGTGTGTGTGTTTTAATATACCAGCAAATAACAATTGGGATTTGAAATTTTAAGAACAATGCCATTTAAGGGATGCCTGGGTGGCTCAGTCAGTTGGGTGTCCAGCTTCAGCTAAGGTAGTGATCTCATGGTTCATGAATTCAAGCTCTGCATCAGGCTATGCACTGACAGATCAGAGCCTGGAGCCTGCTTTAGATTCTGTGTCTCCCTCTCTCTCTGCCCCTCCCCTGCTCGTGCTCTGTCTTTCTCTCTCTCAAAAACAAATAAACATTAACAAAATTTAAAAAAAAGAACAATGCCATTTAAATTAACACTAAAACAAGAGAAATACTTAAATATGACATTAACAAAACATGTAAGGAGCTATATACAATATACTGTAAAACTAATGAAACAAATCAAAGAAGTTCTAAGTAAATGGAGAAATATTCCATGGTCATGGTTAAGAACATTCAGCATTACTAAGATTTCAGTTCTATTCAACGTGATCTATAGATTCAAGACAATTCCATTAAAAATTTCAACAAGTTACTTTATAGGTATTGACAAACAAATCCTAAAGTTTACAAGAAAAAACAGAAGAACTAGAATTACCAATCCAGTATTGAAAAGACATAGTTAATATAAAGCTACAGTAATCAAGGCAGTGTTGTATTAGTGAAAGAATAGACACAGATCAAGAGAAGAGAAGAGAATAGACAGCTAGATAGAACCACATCAGTAGAGTCAACACATCTTTGACAAAGGTACAAAGAAAATACAATGGAAAAGTATGGTCTTTTCAGCAAATGATGCTGGAACATTTTATGTCCATCTACAAAACAACAAACCGCTAAACATGGCTCGAACCCAAAGCTTATACCTTTTACACAATTTAATTCAAAATAGATCATAAAACTAAATGTAAAAAAAATGCAATAAAATTTTTAGAAGAAAATGCCTGACCAAAAGTATCTTGAATTTGGTGATGAGTTTTTAGAGGGAGCACCAAAAACGCAATCAATAAAGGAGAAAAAATAGAAAGTTGAACTTAGTAAATTAAGAAAAAACAAGTCAGAGACTGGGACAAAGTATTTGCAAAACATGTCCGGTAAACGATTGGTATCCATATCTATAAATAACTCCTAAAATTCAACATTAAGAAAGAGAACTACCTAATTAAAAAATAGCCAAAGGATATTTCACCAAGAAAGAAATATATATGCCAAATATACACTTGAAAAGAGGCTCAACATCATTTGTCACTAAGGGAATGTAATTTAAAACACCAAGATACCATTGCACAGTAGAAATCCAAAAAGCTGACAATACAAGATGATGGCAAAGATATAGGGCAACAAGAGGTCTCATCCATTGCTGGTGGGAAAGCAAAGTAGTACAGTCACTGTGGAAGAGACTTAAGCAGTTTCTTACAAGGCTAACGATAGTCTTATCATGAAATCCGGCAAACACACTTCCAGCTATTTATACAACTGATTTGAGAACTTACATACCTTTCAAAAACTTGCGTGTGAATATTTATAACAGCTTGGTTCATAAGTGCCCAAACCTAGAAGCAACCAACATGTGCTTCAGTAGGTGAATGATTACTGGATTTGAACAATTAAGTAAGTAAATGGTGGATGGTGAGAGCCAGATATCTTTTTTTTTTTTTTTAGGATGCACTATTATTTTATTTTATTTTTTTTTAATTTTTTTTAAATTTTTTTACAAATAGTTTATTGTCAAATTAGTTTCCACATAACACCCAGTGCTCATCCCCACAAGTGTCCTCCTCCATGCCCATCCCCCCCTCCCCCCACATCCATCAGTCCTCAGTTTTTGTCAGCATCAAGAGTCTCTCATGGTTTGCCTCTCTCCCTTTCCCCCACCATTTCCCCCTTCTTCTCCCCCTTGTTCCTCCGTCAAGTTCCTCCTAATCCTCCTATACGTGCAAACATATGATATTTGTCCTTCTCTGCCTGACTTATTTATTTATTTTTTTTAGAAATAGTTTATTGTCAAATTAGTTTTGAGCACATTTTAAAAATTATT